>NW_023260050.1:84655-105293 GCF_009762535.1 Notolabrus celidotus
CTTTTTATTGAGACACAAACAGGGTGTACATTAAGTGCAGTGTTGATCAGCCAATGATATTAGAGGATGTTATAAATAAACACCAAACGCAGTTAGCAGTAACGTCTTGTGGATATGGGACTCCACACCTCACTCTTATATACTCACAATTGTCACTATTTACTCAATCACATTCATTTACTTAATCATATTATATCATATTAATTTTTACTCATATAGCCAAATATACTAATCATCACGAGTGTTTAGATACATATATAGCGTGTACTGAAACCATGCAGCTTGGCACCACGGAGAACTGAGACCTGTACAGTATTGAGGCCTCGGTCACCCTGAACATCTGAGAGAGTGGAAAAGTACTGAGAACCAAAGAACGCCATGACTGCATGTCTGATAGCGGAAAACCATAACAACAAGAAGGACCTGAAGGTCGTAGTCACAACGACATATTAAAAGTAAGACGTAATGTAGCCAAAAACAGGAACCAGGGCCTTGGGAGAATTCCATGCATCAGCAGACATAGGTTCAGTATCCCAGAAATTAAAGGGGGGCAGGTGGCAGACCACACGTAGCTGAGGTGCATTGGTGAATGATGAGAGAACGTTATCCTTGAGGGTAGACAGGAATGTGTGTGCGCTAACTGTCACGTTTCAGGACAACTTCTCAGGCCTGGAGGAGTATGATGGGAGTCAGAACGAGGAGGACGTGGACGCGCCTCGGGCCAATGAGGGGGAGGCAACGCCCTCAAATTATGCACAATTCAAATTCATCCTATGTGTTAATAAATACTGGGTCAGGGAAAAAGTAGAGTTCAGTCCCCGCCTCAGGAGCTCCCTCCCACCAGACATCAGTAACATCGACTCTCTCTCCATTTTCAAACCACATCTCAAAACTCATCTTTTTAAACTGTCATATTCACTCAGATTACACCTCTTCACTGCACTCTATATTATCCTGTTAACTTTATATGTATTTATCAATTACACTGCATCATGCCTTGACGATTTTATCAGCCTATTTTTTGAACTGTTCTTTTTTAAACTAAAATTTGTGAGTACATATGATCTTCATAAAACCAAATATTTGATTTGCAGTGTTTAAAGTTTTTCCTTTATTCCTATTTTTTCTAATTGTGTCAAAAAAACAAACAGAAAAGTAACATAAACTGTGTTTTTTTTTTTTCTTTAACCAAGTTTTTATCTGAATAAAATGACATCCCCATCATGGATTCAAGACACTTAATAGATAATATAATAAAACTTCCAGAACCACAATCTCTAGTAATTATATGGGAGAGGATTAGGGCCACTGAAATTTAAAAAAAAAAAAAATGAAGGTCAATTTCTTAAAAATTATTATTATTATGAGATTAAAGTCAGAATTCTGTCTACTTTTAGTCTGAACTGAAATGAGTCAGTGGAAACAGGGATTTTTAAAAGAAACTCACTTTGAAAATATCCAAAGTCACCACTACATGCTACATTTCCAATGGCTTTTATTTTGAAATTCCAATTAAGGTGTAGCTGTAATTGGCAGCATCACATTTTGAGGTTTCCTCCTTTCAGTCTGAATCAAAACACACCAGTGGAAAGTGAGATTTACTGTAATGCCAAATATAAAATTAACAGGCACAATTATATCTTTCAGACGGCTTTTATTTTGAAAATCCACCTTAGATTGTCCTGATGTTGAGTCAGACAAAATGTAGTGTGTTTTTTTACACTTAAATAATACTTAATATTCTCCCTGAAGGTCAGAAAAAAAAACACTTTTTTCTCAGAATAATAAAATAATAATAATTTGACCTGATTTTTTTTTCCAGTGGCCCTAATCCTAATAATTAAGATAGATAATACACAACATTAAAAAAGGCATGTGAAAGTGCTGTGAGTGCACATATGAGGTAGGAGAGCTTATGTCCAAATTGTGGCTCTCTGAGTAAGTCCCTTTATGTAACACCGAAAGCCTCGGTGAAATAAGAGCATACCTCTCTCAGAACGACAGAATCAATTGAGCACAGAGAAAGGGAAGTTTGATTCCAGCTGTCTTCCTCTGGATCAGAAATCCTGATTTGGCAGCAGGCGAGGGCTAGAAAACCTAATAGGGTGCTGGGATTCACAGCGAGAGGAGGAGAGCCTGATGGCGAACGCTGGGGGAATCAGGTGAGACAAATCCATCTGGATTTATGAGAGCTGCGTGTGAGCTGCAGAATGTAGACCAGGCAAATAGAGGGGAGTTTACGATGTGTGGTTATGAGGGGTTCGCTTTTTATTTAGCATGCTGCAAAAAATCCTGATATCTCCAGCGTGTGTTAGAGTGTGGAGGAAACGCTCAGGCCACAGGGAGGAAGGCAGCGTGCTCATTTGTGAAATCTTGAAGCAGGCTGTCACTCTCTCTACCTCTGTTTCTTAACGTCTGCAGAAAGAAAGGCTGAATTAGAGATAACTATCTTTGATTTCCTCCAACAGAGCTCCACTAAATGCAACTTGTGCTGTTATTTTCCTGTTGTTTTTTTTTAAAGAAGGGTTGCATTAAAGGTGAATCTGACAGAAATAAAGATAGGCTGTGAAGGCAGTCAAGCTGACACGTCTCCACTTAACACACCAGCAACCAGAACTCTGCCGTGATCAATAGATGTTCATGACTCGCTTTGAAAGAGTCCAATCCTCTGCCCTCTTTCTTCCCTGCCTTGTTTCCAGTCATCTGTTACAACCTGTCTCTTTCTACCTTGCTACCTATTATGCTTCCTTGCCTCCTCAAGGTATCTGTCCTTCCTAGTCAGTCACTCTTACATGTGGTGACTCTCCTTCCCAGTCTCTTCATTATCCATCCTTTCCCTCCTCACCTCTCTCTCCCTCCTGATTCCTAACTCTACCTGCAGCTCTCAGTGTTCTTCACATGCCCACCATCTCCTCCCTCCTTGACAGCTCTACCTCCATCTCCATCCTCTCTTCTAATTTCAAAGATATTGAGATTACGAGTCCCCGCCTCTTTACATCACAATCCCTCGACAGCAGCAATATGGCTGCCGCCGCCGACTGGCCTCAAAACAGCGCTTCAGAAACAGATGAGTGACGTCAAGGATACTACGTTCATATTTTATACAGTCTATGGTTACAACCTGTGTCTTTCTACCTTGTTTCCTACCATGCTTCCTTCCCTCCTCAAGGTATCTTTCCTTCCTTGTCAGTCACCCTTAAATGTGGTGACTCCTCCCCTCTCACTTTTTCTTTCTTTACCTTCTTCCACAAACCTCCCCCTCAGTTTGAACTCTCCTTCCCAGTCTCTTCATTAGGAGGCTCAAAGCTCCGCCTCTTTACATCAAAATCGCTCGACAGCAGCAATATGGCTGCCGCCGCCGACTGGCCTCAAAACAGTGCTTCAGAAACAGACAGTGACGTCATGGATACTACATCCATTTTTCATAGAATCTATGGTTACAACCTGTCTCTTTCTACCTTGTTTCCTGCCATGCTTCCTTACCTCCTCAAGGTATCTTTCCTTCCTTGTCAGTCACTCTTACATGTGGTGACTCCTCCCCTCTCACTTTGTCTTTACCTTCTTCCATAAACCTCCCCCTCAGTTTGAACTCTCCTTCCCAGTCTCTTCATTAGGAGGCTCAAAGCCCCGCCTCTTTACATCAAAATCGCTCGACAGCAGCAATATGGCCGCCGCCGCCTGGCCTCAAAACAGCGCTTCAGAAACAGACAGTGACGTCACGGATACTACATCCATTTTTCATACAATCTATGGTTACAACCTGTCTCTTTCTACCTTGTTTCCTTGCATCCTTCCTTACCTCCTCAAGGTATCTTTCCTTCCTAGTCAGTCACTCTTACATGTGGTGACTCCTCCCCTCTCACTTTTTCTTTCTCTGCCTTCTTCCACAAACCTCCCCCTCAGTTTGAACTCTCCTTCTCAGTCTCTTCATTATCCATCCTTTCCCTCCTCACCTCTCTCTCCCTCCTGCAGCTCTCAGTGTACTTCACATGCCCACCATCTCCTCCCTCCTTGACAGCTCTACCTCCATCTTTATCCTCTCTTCTAATTTCAAAGATATTAAGATGACGAGTCTTCCAATGAGAGGACAGGAACACTGTAGCTGTTGGCGAGGAGGCTCAAAGCCCCGCCTCTTTACGTCACTATCCCTCGACAGCAGCAATATGGCTGCCGCCGATTGGCCTCAAAACAGTGCTTCAGAAACAGATGGGTGACGTCACGGATACTACATCCATATTTTATACAGTCTATGATCACAACCTGTCTCTTTCTACCTTGTTTCCTAGCATGCTTCCTTCCCTCCTCAAGGTATCTATCCTTCCTTGTCAGTCACTCTTCCATGTGGTGACTCCTCCCCTCTCACTTTGTCTTTACCTTCTTCCACAAACCTCCCCCTCAGTTTGAACTCTCCTTCTCAGTCTCTTCATTATCCATCCTTTCCCTCCTCCTCTCTCTCTCCCTCCTGCATCTCTCAGTGTACTTCACATGCCCACCATCTCCTCCCTCCTTGACAGCTCTACCTCCATCTCCATCCTCCCTTCTAATTTCAAAGATATTGAGATGACGAGTCTTCCAATGAGAGGGCGGGAACACTGTAGCTGTTGGCGAGGAGGCTCAAAGCCCCGCCTCTTTACTTCACTATCCCTCAACAGAAGCAATATGGCTGCCGCCGCCGACTGGCCTTAAAACAGCGCTTCAGAAACAGTTGGGTGACGTCATGGAGACTACATCCATTTTTCATACCATCTATGGTTAGAAACTGTCTCTTTCTACCTTGTTTCCTAGCATCCTTCCTTACCTCCTAAAGGTATCTTTCCTTCCTTGTCAGTCACCCTTAAATGTGGTGACTCCTCCCCTCTCACTTTTTCTTTCTTTGCCTTCTTCCACAAACCTCCCCCTCAGTTTGAACTCTCCTTCCCAGTCTCTTCATTAGGAGGCTCAAAGCCCCGCCTCTTTACATCAAAATCGCTCGACAGCAGCAATATGGCTGCCGCCGCCGACTGGCCTCAAAACAGCGCTTCAGAAACAGACGGTGACGTCACGGATACTACATCCATTTTTCATAAAATCTATGGTTACAACCTGTCTCTTTCTACCCTGTTTCCTACCATGCTTCCTTACCTCCTCAAGGTATCTTTCCTTCCAGTCAGTCACTCTTCCATGTGGTGACTCCTCCCCTCTCACTTTGTCTTTACCTTCTTCCACAAACCTCCCCCTCAGTTTGAACTCTCCTTCCCAGTCTCTTCATTATCCATCCTTTCCCTCCTCACCTCTCTCTCCCTCCTGCAGCTCTCAGTGTTCTTCCCATGCCCACCATCTCCTCCCTCCTTGACAGCTCTACCTCCATCTCCATCCTCCCTTCTAATTTCAAAGATATTGAGATTACGAGTCCCCGCCTCTTTACTTCACTATCCCTCAACAGCAGCAATATGGCTGCAGCCGCCGACTGGCCTCAAAACAGTGCATCAGAAACAGATGGGTGACGTCACGGATGCTACATCCATATTTTATACAGTCTATGATCACAACCTGTCTCTTTCTACCTTGTTTCCTACCATGCTTCCTTACCTCCTCAAGGTATCTTTCCTTCCTTGTCAGTCACTCTTACATGTGGTGACTCCTCCCCTCTCACTTTGTCTTTACCTTCTTCCACAAACCTCCCCCTCAGTTTGAACTCTCCTTCCCAGTCTCTTCATTATCCATCCTTTCCCTCCTCACCTCTCTCTCCCTCCTGCAGCTCTCAGTGTACTTCACATGCCCACCATCTCCTCCCTCCTTGACAGCTCTACCTCCATCTCCATCCTCCCTCCTCCACCTTACGCCTCCCTCGCTGCCCTGCAAGCCTGCAGTTCACAGGTTTCCCAGGACACATTGTTGCATCCCACCGGAAGCTTGCACAGCATTCTTGCCGTAAATAATTGAAGAGGCCCCACATGGCCGGACACGCTCAGTCTAAATGGATTATTCTGGGGGAGATCAATGCCGGCCTGTGAGGGTTTTATTAGGGCCTGCAGATGAAACGTACAAGGCCACCTCTGACGCTCTCTCCTCCCTCTGTCTTAATTCTGCTCCTGACTCTGGCGTGACATTCTCAGCACCTTTCTCTGACCATCCTCATGAAGACTCCTCCACGCCATGGGCAGACGCCTTATAGCACAGGTCTTAAATTAAACATAAATGACTCTCCAGGACAGTACATGAATCATTCATCCTTTATGATGCCTTCCACCGTGATGCAGGCCGGTAGTAAACGGGCGAGACAGCATTTTGTTATTCCTGCCGCTGTCAAGATGCATCATCCTCACAGACCCCCACCACCATCAGCTCACCAGCATGACGGGAAGCATCCGGAGATACCCGCTGGAGTCGTCATGGGCAAGGAAAAGGGGGCCGGGTGAATTGCTACCGTGACCTTCAAGAGTTACTACCCTTGGGGATGGGCGGCGGCTACGGTGGCGAATAACCTTCTGTAAGCTCCTCTCCCACGAGTTGATTTACATCTGTCTCGTTCGGTGAGTTTCCTAATTGTCTGCTTTCCGGAAAACACCCCGCCAAGCTGGAAACCACGGGTAGCTTGTTAGGGATTCAGATCTACCCGGTAAACACGCCGAAATTAACATTCTACCTTTAGCACAACCTTCAGTCGTACGGTGTTGATTCCAAACAACATCTTCTGCAACAATCTTTTTTATTAATACGAGCTTCAAACTCGTCTTTTTAAAATCAGTTTACTCTCAGCTCAGTGGCGTGGAGGGGGTGAGGGCTTCAAGTGCTGCAAGGCAAAGACGCAGTGTGAGGGGAGATGCAATTAGGGTGGATTGACACCCTCCATGTGGGGATGTGTGAGGAGAATAATACACTTTCTCTCACACTTAGAAGTCGTGAAATGTGAATACAAAGACGTGAAACAACACCACTTCAGAGGCAGGATGTTTTTGAAACCGCCTGCTGCATACGACATACGAATGCAGTAAGTATGACTGGTCTGATGGATCTGGTCTGCAGGATGCTGGGTCAGGCCTAGCTGGAGTTTTGGTTTCAGAAAGTGGAAGTAAACGATGTTCAAGCTGATAGAGAAACTGCTTCTTTAGCATCACTTATGATTTAAGAAGTTATGAGGTAGTTTTTAGGGGTGTCCTGATCCGATATTGATATCGGTCCGATATCAGCACAAAAACCAGAATCGGATTTTATTGGCCTGCATCTAAAAATCTCCAATATTTTTTTTATTTCTCTTTATTTAAACTCGAAAATCATTGAGGGCAAGCCCTCATTTACAATGACGACGAGTATATAAAAGAAACATTAAAATGCATGACAAGCAAATAAAAGATATAACCCTAAAAGAATGATGATCAATTAAAAACAGACGACAGTTAAAAGTAAGGCAGCTTGGCAAGGCAAGGCAAGGCAAGGCAGCTTTATTTGTATAGCGTATTTCAGACACGAGGGCAACTCAATGTGCTTTACATTAAAACATTAAAAGCATTGGAGACATTCAGACAAGCATAAAAGAACATAATTAAAATGACAAATATGATAAAACAGAAAAGAAAAGGAAAATTAGAAATATATTAAAAATTACATTAAAATTTTAATTTAAAGTGAGTTAAAATAATCTAAGATAGGAAGGCAGTGCTAAATAAAAAGGTCTTAGTCTTTGATTTAAAAGAGGGGAGAGTTGGAGCAGACCTGCAGCTTTCAGGGAGTGTGTTCCAGATATGTGGAGCATAATGACTAAACGCTGCTTCACCATGTTTCCTTCTGACTCTTGGGACTGAAAGCAGACCAGTACCTGATGATGACCTCAGAGGTCCAGGTGGTTCGTAAAGTAGCAGCAGATCAGCCTAAACCATTCAGTGCTTCATAAACCATCAGCAGGATTTTAAAGTCTATTCTCTGACAGACAGGAAGCCAGTGTAGAGATCTAAGAACTGGAGTGATGTGGTCTACTTTGTTGGTCCTTGTTAGGACTCCAGCAGCAGCATTCTGTATGAGCTGCAGCCGTCTGATGGACTCTTTAGGGAGTCCTGTAAAGACCCCGTTACAGTAGTCTAGTCTGCTAAAGAAAAATGCATGGAGGAGTTTTTCTGCATCCTGCTGAGACATGAGTCCTTTAATCCTTGATATATTCTGAAGGTGATAGTAGGCTGACTTTGTAATTGTCTTAATGTGGCTGCTGAAATTAAGGTCTGAGTCTATGACTACACCAAGTAATGTTACAACCATTGAAAAAATAATGTTACACAAAGTCAGTGAAAACAGGTACAATCAGAGGTTAAACATTTTAAAACTAATGATTTAAAATGATTAAAAGAAACCAGTGCATTTATTTTAAAGTGCTTTGCAGGGAGTTCCATGCAGATGGTGCAAATACGCAAAAGGCAGATTTTCCCAGCTCAGAATGAACTCTGGGAACCTGGAGAGGGAGCCAACCAGTTGATCTGGTATGTTTTGCCCCAGAAGACCAAACTAGCATCGAAGATAAATATGATGGTAGCATTCCAAAAATGCAAATCACGTCTTTCTGCCAGAGAAGACCATCCCACCTTTTGGTAAAGTATGCAATGATGAGTGCTGTAACTATCACCAGTAATAAAACGTGGGGCAGAGTGAAATACAGCATCAAGTGGCTTTAATGTAGAGGCTGAAGCATGCCTGTACAATATGTCACCGTAATCGAGGACTGATAAAAATGTTGCCTCCAGCACTTCTATCCAGCAGAGCCCGGATCCAGCGTGCAGAGCCCACGTGATCACAGCTACAGCGTGTGCTATGAGTAGGAGTGATGTCGGCTGTGTGGCAGTATTTTTGGTTTAAGTCAGAAAAGGGCGTTGCAGCCGAGTGCAAAACTTGTCATGCACAAGTTCCCCGTGGTCGCACAGAACCGGGGAAGTTTAATACGACCAACCTCAACGCGCATTTGAAGCAGCATCACAAAAAACAGCATGAGAATTTTCAGACTCTGTGAGGCGGCTATTGAACGTAAGAACAATCCTTTACATTACTGGAGAGCAGCGTCATTTTCATTAACGAAAATTATGACGATACGACTCATTTTTTCATGACGAAAAACGAGACTATGACGAGCTGAAGTGCATCACTGATAACAGAGAATCCATGTTTCCCCCTGTGCTGTGCGTCTTTAAAGATGGCGTGATGACTTCCTGTGACAGGCTGAGTTCTTATCTGAGGGGCTCAGTGTTAGCTTGGTCTCTACCTGCAGCAGGTGTGCTTTATGAACCAGAAAGAAACACAAAGGATGAAGAAACAGAGAGAGAGAGAAAGAAAGGTAGAAAAAGAAAGAGAGTCAGAAAGAAAAAGGAACAAGGGAAAAGAGAAAGAAAGAAAGAAAGATAGAATGAAAAAAAGAAGGAAAGAAAGAAAGAAGAAACAAAGAAACAAAGAAAGAAGGAAAGAAAGAAAGAAAGAAAGAATGAAAGAAAGAATGAAAGAAAGAAATAAGAAAGAAAAAAAGAAGGAAAGAAAGAAAGAAAGAATGAAAGAAAGAGAAAAAGAAGAAAGAAAGAAGGAAAGAAAGAAAGAAAGAAAGAAAGAAAGAATGAAATAAAGAGAAAAGGAAAGAAAGAAAGAAAGAAAGAAAGAAAGAAAGAAAGAATGAAAGAAAGAGAAAAAGAAGAAAGAAAGAAGGAAAGAATGAAAGAAAGAGAAAAAGAAAGAAAGAAAGAAAGAAAGAATGAAAGAAAGAGAAAAAGAAAGAAAGAAAGAAAGAATGAAAGAAAGAAAAACGAAAGAAAGAAAGAAAGAAAGAAAGAAAGAAAGAAAGAAAGGATGAAAGAAAAAAAGAAAGAAAGAAAGAAAGAAAGAAAGAAAGAAAGGATGAATGAGTGAAAGACAGAAAGAATGAAAGAAAGAAAGAAAGAAAGAAAGAATGAAAGAAAGAATGAAAGAAAGAAAGAAAGAAAGAAAGAAAGACAGACAGAAAGAAAGAAAGAAAGAAAGAAAGAAAGAAAGAAAGAAAGAAAGAATGAATGAATGAATGAATGAATGAATGAATGAATGAATGAATGAATGAATGAATGAAAGAAAGAAAGAAAGAAAGAAAGAAAGAAAGAAAGAATAAAGACATGTTGAATCCATGTTTCCCCCTGTGCTGTGCGTCTTTAAAGATGGCGTGATGACTTCCTGTGACAGGTTCTTATCTGAGGGGCTCAGTGTTAGCTTGGTCTCTACCTGCAGCAGGTGTGCTTCATGAACCAGCTCTCCTCACCTCCATGCATCTGTCTCATCTTCATTGAGGGGTTTTTACCCCCCGGTGTGCGTTAGTGACAGAGACACAACCGGGGGACGTCTGTTTACTATTTGATGTTTGACGTTGTTGCCGTGGTTACCGCCTACAGCTTGATTTAATCCAGTTTGGTGAAACATCAGACACATTCAGTAAGTTTGGATCAACTCCTTGTTGAAAGATGCAGATGCATTTTAGAGTGCAGTGAACTGACTGTGTGTCCAGTGCCTCTGTCGCTGCAGGGTGCATTCAGGGACCGTCGTAAATGTGCAATACAGCCCTTAGTATAGCGTCTTATTTCATTTTTATGGTTTAATATTTTAGTGTTTTATTATCTTAGAAAAGTATTTTACTTTGGTGAGTTTAATATCCTGTGTTGAGTTTTAACATCTTATGTTTCCTCCAGTGTTTCCTCATTAAGATGTCTGTCAGAGGCACACAGTCCTGGAACAAACTACCAGCTCACGTTAGGAAGCTTGAGAACTACTGTCCCTTTAAAAACACACTTAAACATTAAAAACAAACATGGCATGAACACATGAATAATCTGTTTCCTCATCTGATGCCTGTTCCTGGGGGCTTTGCCTTCCATCCTGTTTTTATAATGTCACAAAAGTGTGTGTTTTGTATGTAAAATGTGTTTGTAAGTCAGGTTGTTTAGTGTCCTGATAACTGTCTTGTGACGTCCTTTAATTTTAAATCTTGCTGTTTTTGTACCTGCCTTAGGACTACGGATGAAATTTAGCTATTGTGCTATTCCTGGCATATTTACATTGAAGCATACTGTTGAAATGTTGATTAATGTGCATTGTCCTAATCAAATAAACTCAAATTAATTCAATTACAGAAGGCATAGTACAGATGAAGATGCATTTCAGAGTGCAGTGAACTGACTGTGTGTCCAGTGCCTCTGTCGCTGCAGGGTGCATTCAGGGACCGTCGTAAAAGTGCAATACAGCCCTTATTTTGTGTCCATGGCATTTTTATTTGAATCAAGATAATTTTAAGTATAGCGTCTTATTTTATTTTAATGGTTTAATATCTTAGAAATGTATTTTATTTTGGTGAGTTTAATTTCCTGTGTTGATGTTTCCTGTTTCCTCATTAAGATATCATTATCCAAGTAAACCGGTCACAGTTGGAGGATCATACATGGGTTCATTCAAGAAAAGGATTGCCTTTAAATAATTTGACTTACTTCAATTGGTTTTTTTTTACATATGTGACCAAATAAAGGTTTTACCAAAACCACAATGTGCCCCCTGTATACACCCAAAGCATTATGGGTAGCTCCAAAGCATAATTATTGCCCAAATCAAAGTGAGACAGAGACATAAAGAGAGACAGATTAAGTCCCTTTCATATTGCATTATGAATATTTTGTGACATTGGAGATGACTGCGGATGTTGGGCGGCCTTAATGAGTCCACTTGGAGCTCGGGTGGAGCTTGTAATGTCAGCGTCTGAAATCTGAGTTCAAACTTGATTAAACAAGAAGAGGGTTTTAAAACGAGCTGCTCTGAATTAGTGTTCTGAAAATGCATCATAAAGTAGAGTTTGGATGGCGCTGCAGTGGCTGCAGTGGCTGCAGTGGCTGCAGTGGCTGCAGTGGCTGCAGTGGCTGCAGTGGCTGCAGTGGCTGCAGTGGCTGCAGTGGCTGCAGTGGCTGCAGTGGCTGCAGTGGCTGCAGTTTCCCCCCTCTCCTCTGTGGACTCACACTGGAACACATTATTTGTCTGCATATTCTCCACTTCTCTAAAAAAACACACATCACCACCGCAATTATCCTTGAGTTAAGAGCCTTTGAACGCTTAAGATGCTGCTCTTAACCTGAACTAAGACTCCCTCAGTGATCGTGATGTGTTCTCCTCACCGCTGAAATTAGACCCCTGACAGACAGGGTTACGTTCTCCTCTCCACGTTGGGGATTTCTGCAGGAAACAACATAATCAAACCTCCTGAGCATGAAATAAAAGGCGTGCATGAACCTCCTCTTTAACTGTTTAACGGACGTGGACAGACAGTGGTCGTTTTGAAATGAAGCTTAACGTCTTTGACAGGAAGGAGAGGGACCCTGAGGCTGTTAACCCCTTCAGTTCCAATCGAACGGCCCTCTGCTTCCCTTATCTCCTGCCGTCCTCACGTCTAACAGAGAAAGTGCGTACTGTATACACATCAAAGCCATTAAAGTGTCAGGCTCGGCGGTGTGCTTAAACCAGGTCAGAACGTTCACGGGGAACTTGTGAATAGTGCATTTTGTGCCCTCGTTCTGGCAGTCACAGCCTCGTCTAAAGAGCTTATATCTCAGCCGCTTGAAACGACAAACCAGCGTTGAGAAGATGCGAGAGAACCGTTTTCCTTTCTCTGCTGCTAGAATATTCCAGCGCTCATTTGCATGTGGATTTTGAAGACCATATGCTTACTGACAAGATCTACTGTACGGCACGGAGAGGGTGGACAGAAGGCCGGGGGACAGAAACGCTGTCACGTTACACAAAGCATCCTCTGCTTCTCTTTATTGATTAACTTCACTGAAACAAACAGTACTGCTGCAACAACTGGAGGCTTTTCTTACAGATGTCACCCTGACCACTGAGATGTATGAAAAGTAGGGGTGTGACGATTCATCCAATACATCGATTTATCCATTTATATTCCTGTGATCCGACTACATCCATCTGTGCTCGACTAGTTGGCCTTCCAGACGACATATATCCATCTAACATCATTTTAAAAGGTAATTAATTGATTGTATCCATACGAGGAAATAACACATTGGATTTAAGCACGGCAGACTTTATATGGATGTGTTTTTTTTTACACTTTTAATGATAGAAACTCTGTGATGTCATCTCCACGCGCCAGCAGACAACAACACAGCATGGCGGACGGCAGAGGAGAAGCCAGGGAGCCAGGAATGATCAAGACACCACTGAGGTCCAAATGGAGCGCCGCCTGCAAGCTAGTTCAGGCAGACCACTCGAGCTGCGCTCAGTCATACTGACACGTCATCATCCTCCCTATCAGCTGATCTCAACATCCCCATTTGGCGGTCTATTTAAGCTGCAAGTCTCCCTACCTCTACCTCTGCCTCTGCTTTGCAAGTGCTCCTGCTGTCCTGCTCAGTGCTGTGTGCAAACTTTGTACCCGCATCCTCCCCGGCATCCACCTGCAGGCTCCAAGGGGGGTTAGTCCTATCTCATTGCTCCTAAATGTCTGCATTTAAATAATGTATGCTGAGTAATGAGGTTCAGAGCCCACACGCCAAACACAATATTTTATGCTGCAATAAACTTAATCTTAAGTGAACGTGAGTTGTCGTACTGAAATATGGAGATGTTCTAAATAAGTCTCTCGATGTTTGCAGGATATGTAAAGGTCAAGTTAAGTTAAATTTACTTTGAATGTATTTCTAATCCTCCTTTTCTTTTCTGTTTTATTATATTTGTCATTTTAATTGTGCTCTTTTATGCTTGTGTGAATGTTTCCAGTGCTTTTAATGTTTTAATGTAAAGCACATTGAGTTGCCCTCTGCCTTGCCTTGCGTAAAGTACCACGGCAACACCGCAAATCCATCCAACCACCTGCTGAGGCGCCATGGGACTTCAGACAACGCCGGCCGTCCAGGCGCCTCTTGCAGCGTTCATCAAGGTAACATCAGCTCTGCAGAAGCCTCAGACCTCGCCAGCATGTTTAGCACAGCTTATCTGCAAAGACATGCGACCCTACAGTGTGGGTGAAAATCATTGGAGCCAGTGTTGCCAACTTAGCAACCCCTAAGTTTTCAGACCCCTCTAGCATCTCTTTCAAAAAAGTGACTAGCGACAAATCTAGCGCCTTCCTCTGGTGTTATTGGAGCTGCTGATCAGCTGTGATCAGCTGTGATCAGCTGTGATCAGCTGTGATCAGCTGATTGCGTGGAGATGCCACCGTACATTTAAATTCTAGAGCACATTTAATTATATCTTAATTTAATGGGTGTTTCTGGCCACTTACATACTTGTTTCTTTATATCCATGATTACTTTATACCTGATTCCCTTCCAAGAAACAACAGGACTCTAGGACTGTCCAGTATCAAGGTGTTTATCTCACAGTCTCACTGGTTGAATTTTTGGCTGAAAAGTCACTGAATCATTTCAGATCGTATCGTTCTAAATCAGGCATCTCCAAAATACGGCCCGGGGGCCAATCGCGGCCCAAGGTCCATTTATTTATGGCCCCAAGCTTCAATCTTAAAATGTGTTATTTATAGCACAGAAATTAATCACATTCTGAATTATCTGTACACTTGCAGTTTCTTACTCAAGAAGCTTCATATGGACTACCTGTCTAAAGCTAAAGCTCTGTGAATTCTGCAAGATGGCAATAAAGAAGAAACACAAGATCTCTTAAAGTTGATGAATTTCAATATTAATGTTTTTTTATCATGATGTGAAAATGTGCTTGATGAACACTAAAAGTTCAGAGGACACAAGACAAGATCAAAGTTATGAAATTGTGCAGAAAAGGCAAAATTTGGTGCATAAAAATGGTTCAGAATGCAGGACAAGAATTATTTTGTTCTTAAATTGTTGCCTGCTGGTCAGAGAAGTCTTAAAAACAACATGAAGAAGAAGTGTGATGAAATCCAGATCCTGATCCTGCCATATTGCCCGACTCTAATGAAAAACATTCTCCTCCAGAAGAAGATAAAGTCTGCTAATGTTTACATGGCGTGTGGAGAACTGAGGACTTCCTAGTTTAGATTTAGTGAGAACATTTTCAATCAATCAATCTTTATTTGTATAGCGCCAAATCACAACAAACGTTATCTGAAGACGCTTTTACAAACATAGGAGGTCTAGACCACTCTATGTCAAATTATGAACAGAGACCCATCTTCAAGACAGGGTGAGACTCAGTCTGACCCCACCTTAATCCATCATGAGCATTGCACCTCGCAGTATTTAGCTAGCTACAGTGGAGAGGACAAACTTCCTTTAACAGGCAGAAACCTCCAGCAGGACCAGACTCATGTTAGACACACATCTGCTGAGACCGTGTTGGGTCTGGAAAGACAGATAGAGGGGAGTAAGAGAGAGAAGTGATGGTGATGAGACGAGTAGTAGAAGCTGTTGCCGCTGGAGTCCAGAACGTCTGCAGCAGCTCAGAGGAATCTACGAGACAAGGGAGCTCAGGGACTCCAGAGAGGTCTATTTTAAAATAATTGTTGTTAAATAGTAGGAGCCACTGGCCTTGAGGGATTCTGACAACATCAAATGTGTCCCTCTTTGGAAAGAGTTTGGACACCACTGCTCTGAATGATCCAATATCGCCCTTTAATCGTATCGGCGACCATGAATCATGATACGAATCAAATCGTTGTTATAAAGAATGAAAAGCAAGCAGCTCTGAGGTGTTTGCTCTGAGGTGTGGACCGGATGAGATGGGATACTCTGAAAGGACATTTCACTGCTTAGAATTTTAAATTCTGTCACAGGCGGCGAAAAAAAACATGAGAGGAGGGGGGGAGAAAAAAAAAAAAGCAGGCCGCTGTTTATCTTGAGGTGACAACTAACAAGCACAGCTATCCTGGTAATTAGACTGCCGCAGTGCACATGGGCGAAGCTCTCCATAAAGTGGAGGCCCGTGTGATTAAATATTTTCTTCTCTGCACGTCAGGTTTCCTTTAACGGCTCGGCTGCATTAATGACACGGCCGCACACGGTCCAGATTGTGACTTATAGCTGTGGTAAATGCATGTGTGTGACATGCAAGTGCTTTTTTTTTTTTTCTGCAGGAGAGGAAACAAGGGGATGCTTCAGTGTGCCATCCAATCAGCCGTCTCATACATATACAGTGAGGCCGTTTGATGGATGTGGAGCTCAGGAGGTGTAACGCGGTGAGAAGCTAAAAAAAAGGGGGCGACCTGCGCCGCTCTGCACTTAGGGAATTAAACACATGAGAGTTCTGTCATTGGACTTCTTAGTGAGAGCAGCGGGATATCAAAAGGTGTGAGAGGTTTCACCTTACACCTCGGTTCGCCGCTGAGCTCCTCATCACGCTATCTGTAAGGTATCGAACCCCCCCCTGCCCTGAGGGCTTCTTTGATGAACCCCTTTCATCTGAATGCTAACCTGAGCCTCAGAGTGCTTCATGCAATCCTATTATATGCTTTTCTTCAAGAAATCCTTCAATTCATCACCTTAAAGTCCTCACTTTAAATCCCAGGGGGAGTGTGCAACTTCTTAGAGTGTGTGTCTGCTCTGCATGTCCAACACAGGTATCTGATTGCTCCGTGAACAAACGCTCAGCGCAGAGACGCTCCATAAAACGTGTCCAGCCCATTAAGCCTGATAGAGAGAGAGAGAGAGAGAGAGAGAGACTCTGGTAATAGCTGTCCTTCCACATGCCTGTCTGTTAAGAGAGACTGCCTCCTCCCTTCAGTGAGTGGCACAACATGTTACGACCAAGAGAAGCTGCACACACACACACACACACACACATCCATACTGGAGATTTATGACTCCAACGACTCCAACTGAAACATTAACATCTTACAAATGGGAGCACAAACTCCCGTCGGTGCTTTTTACATCTCCAAGAGACACACACTCACACACACACACACACACACCGAATCATGCATGACATCATTTGTTTCATCACTGGGGTTCAAGCTCCACATATTTTAGGAGTCTTCCTTTGCAGGCGACCAACAAAAAAACAGAGTGCATGAAATATGGAGAAGGGGGAAACTCAAGAAGCATGTGATTGGTTGCCAGAATAAATCTGTGGTAGCATAAGTCTGAATATCATTTAGAGAGGACGGAGGAGTGCTTCCGGAGAGGTTGCCTGGGTGCAAGTGAGGAGCATGTGTGTGTGTGTGTGTGCTCAGACAAATCTACTAGTGGATGTTACCTGCCTTGCTCTGATGCTCCTGGGGATTCTGCTGTGTGTGTGTGTGTGTGTGTGTTGCAGGAAAGGAAAGGAAGAAGGAGGAAGAGGAGGAGGAGGAGGAGGGGGGTCACTCCGAATTTCTCATGTGACGGCGCATAACAGGGAATTGTAATACACAGCAACATCATAAATTTGATTACATTACATTGCTCTGCAAGCCTGTGAGCCATTTCCAGGCGCCATAAAAACGCTATAACTTAGTTACCACGGGTACAAAGAAAAATGAATAAAGCCATTTTCTTTTAACAACCAGAGCGCTGCCGAGATATTGTTCTCTCCTCTGGCTTTTATGAGCTTTGCAGACGATCGAAGCTGGAGACGGGAGGAAGATGGAAAAATGAACAGCTAAGGGAAGGAGTGGATGATATTGTTGAGTGGTGATTGTTTGGACGTGGAGCTCTAAATTAAAAAAAAAGGTGCTTTTCTTTTCCTTTTTTTTGGGGGGGGGCTGAAAGGGATTCTCCTCTGAAGGAGTGCTTTATAAAAAAAGGCAGTGACAGAATGTCAGCATGAATGCATACATGATGAATAAAAGACACCTCATTCTTCTGTTTTTAGTTTTAAAGTTTGACATTTTACAGTCTCTGAAGCGTGCAGCTCCACATCTGAACCCCCTGGACTCTTCAGCATTCAACAAGGGCACCACCTGCACTTTGGAAAGTCACTGTCTGTCATTGCCGTGCAGGCTCCACCTCAGAGGAGCTGTGGATGGAGGGAGAGAGCTCGGGTGGCGCACCTTGGATTTAAAATAAAAAAAAAACTCATTTTAACAAAGCAGGAGGATGTGATGCGCAAATCAGGTCCTGATGGGGTGCAAGACCAAGACTACAGTATAGGCTACTCCTGAAAGTCCAACGTGTATACCTAAGGCTTTTACATCGCATCAGAGAGAGAGAGAGAGAGAGAGAGAGAGAGAGAGAGAGAGAGAGAGGGGGGGGGAACTGAAATATCGAAAATGGCATTTCCGAATGATGCCTGAAGAAGAATTGGATGTCTCATGATCTGCGGGCATGTTCTCATACAAAGCATCTCACGGTCGACTTGGCCAATGAAGCACCCCCCTGTGGAGATGCACTTGTGAGATGCACCCCCTCCTCTCTCTCCCTCTCTCTCTCCATCCCTCCACCTCCCCAAACACACACACACACACACACACACACACACACACACACCTCCGCCCGACAAAAAAAAAAAAAAGGGATGATTCAGAAATATGCGTTATGCTCCAAAAACCATTCAGCGCATAAAACTGTGGGAGAAAATCCACATAGATCCCTTCTCCCCTCCTCCCTCCACCTCCCCTCTTCTGCTACAGAACCACCCAGCCTCCCTTTCTCCTGCAGATTAAATTGTAATTAACTCTCTATTGGGGAATTAAAGGGGGACCGTGGTTCAGAATGATGGATCTCCTTCATACCACAGCAGCAGCAGCAGATCTGCTCGGCTCGCAAGCAGCACAACCAGCAGCTCTGCGGTGCCGGAGTCTGGTCTCCTGCTGAGTCCGGGACTATGTAGCATTTCTCTCCATTACACAGAAGCTATGTGGGAGCTCTAAAAACCCCTTACATGCAGCACTCCGGGATGCTGCTTCCTTTCTCTTCTCTTCTCTTTCTGCACTTGCCTGCGTCTTTTCTCGAGTGTTCAGAGAGCAGGAGAACGCACGGCTGGTGCGCGCTCCGACAACCATGCCCAGCACATGCAGATATAAGAAGCACTGAGAGGCACTGATTCAAAGTCAGATATCCAGAATAAAAAGCTGGAGTAGCAGGACAGAGAGAAAGAGAAAGAGAGAGAGAGAGAGGGGGAAAGTGTGCCTACCTTCTCGTCAGCCTCGGAGTTCCTCTCTTCTCTGTTCTTATAAACCCTCACATCTTCATGGTGGAAACAGTAAAGCAGTAATCCTCGGGGTTCTGTGTTTAAATGTGTCCAGGTCCAGTTGTGGTGGGGTTCCAAAAGGTCCACTCTGCCCTGGTGTGTGTTTTTTAAAATCCCACCCGAGGAGGAGCGCAGGTTTTGCTCAGGACGCGTCTGGGTGTTCGGCAGGAGGAGTCGCTCCCTCAGCAGCAGCCGCCGTGCGCACTTGGAGAAGCCAGAGCTCTGTCCGCGCAGGGAGGCTGAGGGAATGATGTCATGCGTCCGGCCCTCCCTCTCTCTCCAGCCACCCCTTAACTCACGGCTCTCTCCATCTTCTCTCCACCTTTCCTTTATCGTCTGTTTCTATAGAATACGATGTATCCACTGAAAGAAGAAACAAAGAAACAATCATTAAAGGAATCTGAATTTATGCAAATATGTGAACTTAGTGGAATCTTTTACACCTGCCAATCAGTATAGAGGTTTGATATGCATCCAAATATGGTCGTTCCTGGGAGCTAAAGGCAAAGATTGCATGGGCTAAAAAAAACCAAGACCTTTATTGTACTTTTGCATCACCTTTTTGATTTTTGCAGAATCCAGGAAATGTGTAATTAAGCTGTTTGTTGCGTCTCATATCAACACAGACAATATATAAATATAACGATCACTTCATTTGGAGGAGGCTGTGAGCATGCATGGAGCATTTTTGGGTGTTATAATAGATGATGACACCAATAAATGCACGTGGTACATTTTTTTGCAGCCATAAAATCCCTTATATGTCTATTTTATTTTATTCTATTTTATTTTATTCCATTTTATTTTTTCGATTCTATTCTATTTTAATCTATTTTATTCTATTCTATATTTTATTTTATTATATTCTATTTTATTTCATTCTATTTTATTTTATTATATTTTATTTTATTATATTTTATGTTAGTCTATTGTTTTCTATTTTATTTTATGTTATTCTATTTTTTTCTATTTTATTTTATGTTATTCTATTTTATTCTATTCTATTCTATTTTTTTCTATTTTATTTTATGTTATTCTATTTTATTCTATTCTATTTTATTCTATTTTATTCTATTTTATTTTATTATTTTTTATTTTATTATATTTTATTTTATTATATTTTATGTTAGTCTATTGTTTTCTATTTTATTTTATTCTATTTTATTTTATGTTATTCTACTTTATTCTATTTTATTTTATGTTATTCTATTTTATTCTATTCTATTCTATTTTTTTCTATTTTATTTTATGTTATTCTATTTTATTCTATTCTATTTTATTCTATTTTATTCTATTTTATTTTATTATTTTTTATTTTATTATATTTTATTTTATTATATTTTATGTTAGTCTACTGTTTTCTTTTTTATTTTATTATATTATATTTTATGTTAGTCTATTGTTTTCTATTTTATTTTATTCTATTTTATTTTATGTTATTCTATTTTATTTTATTTTATTCTATTTTATTCTATTTTATTTTATTATTTTTATTTTATTATATTTTATGTTAGTCTATTGTTTTCTATTTTATTTTATTATATTATATTTTATTTTATGTTATTCTTTTATT
>NW_023260051.1:0-42537 GCF_009762535.1 Notolabrus celidotus
GTCATGCTTTGTTTTGTGTAGGTTTGGTTTATCTCCACAGTTGTCATGCTTTGTTTTGTGTAGTTGGTTTATTCCAAAGTTGTCATGCCTTTGTTTTGTGTAGTCTTGGTTTTATTCCAAAGTTGTCATGCCTTTGTTTTCTGTAGTTTGGTTATTCCCAAAGTGTCATGCCTTTGTTTTATGTAGGTTTGTTTTGTTCCAAAGTGTCATGCTTTGTTTTGGTGTAGTTTGGCCGTTTATTCCAAAGTGTCATGCTTGTTTTATGTAGTTTGGTTTATTCCAAAGTGACATGCTTTGTTTTGTGTAGTTTGGTTTATTCCAAAGTGTCATGCTTTGTTTTATGTAGTTTGGTTTATTCAAAAGTGTCATGCCTTTGTTTTAAGTAGTTTGGTTTGTTCCAAAGTGTCATGCTTTGTTTGTGTAGTTTGGTTATTCCAAAGTGTCATGCTTTGTTTTATGTAGTTTGGTTTATTCCAAAGTGTCATGCTTGTTTTATGTAGTTTGTTTTGTTCCAAAGTGTCATGCTTTGTTTTGTGTAGTTTGGTTTATTCCAAGTGTCATGCTTTGTTTTATGTAGTTTGGTTTGTTCCAAAGTGTCATGCTTTGTTTTGTGTAGTTTGGTTTATTCCAAAGTGTCATGCTTTGTTTTGTGTAGTTTGGTTTGTTCCAAAGTGTCATGCTTTGTTTTGTGTAGTTTGGTTTATTCCAAAGTGTCATGCTTTGTTTTCTGTAGTTTGGTTTATTCCAAAGTGTCATGCTTTGTTTTCTGTAGTTTGGTTTATTCCAAAGTGTCATGCTTTGTTTTATGTAGTTTGGTTTTTTCCAAAGTGTCATGCTTTGTTTTGTGTAGTTTGGTTTGTTCCAAAGTGTCATGCTTTGTTTTGTGTAGTTTGAATGTATGGTTTCTAAAGCATGCAGCAGGATTGTTTAAACTTTAAAAACAAAGTTTCAGGGAGTTTAAGCAGATGATGGATGTGCTTCAGATATTATGACAGTTGTTATGGAAACTCTTGTTGTAATATCTCCTCCTGTGGTCAGAAAACTCAACCAGGGAACATTTGTTTAAAAGCAAGCCAAGACAGAAACAGAGAGGACTCCCTCTGCACGGAGGAGCAGCAGGCTGAGTCCAGTCCACCTTAAAACTCTGACAGGCTGAACATACCGAGCACATATTTCCTGAAAACGCCCCGTGCAGGGAGAGCAGGAAAACTCGAGTGACTCTGAATCATAATAACACGGCTGTGCTGCTGATCCACAGACTGGGGGTGGGACACTTGCCTCTCTAAAGTTACCCTGTAGGCTACTACCCCCCCCTCCTCCACCCAGGCTACAACCTCCACCCAGGCTACAACCTCCACCCAGGCTCCAGCGCTCCACCGACCAAGGTCAGCAGCTGTGTCCGCGCACAGGAGCTCTACGCGCGGCTGCAACCCTCCGCGGACCCCGGCTGGTTCCTGGTTCCTGGGGGTCTGAGTCTCTCTGGATCACAGACTGTATCACTGACTGCATGGAGACAGGCTGCGCGAGGGGGGAATAAGGAGCTCAAACACGAGACACAGAACACAGTCTGTTAACACAAAGTGTCACCATGTTGGGAAACCCAGGATCTTACGCGAACAAGAAGAGGAAGAAGCCTGTGCTCAAACAGTAAGAGCTGGGATATTAATAATCATGAGAGCTGTGATGTGTTCATGTGGAGAAGTTTAAATGTGCTTTACTGTGAGAGAGGGAAGCAAAGATTAGAGAGCTGAAACACTGAGCAGTCAGTACCTCTCTCTGTCCTGCAGACAGCCTGTTTGTGTTTATTCACTGATTCACTCTAAACTTTAATAATTAAGTTAAATATAAAGTTTAAGTTAAAACTCTCCTTTAATGAAACTGATATTATGATATATTAAAACTTCATATTATGAAGAAAGCTTGATATTATTTTGTTAGAGCTTTGCCTATTGTCAGGAAAACTTCATTTTTTAATTAAACTTGATCTTCTATGTGAGGAATATATTCACTAATATCTTTATGTTAGCACAACTACACAGCAGGAGTGGTTACAATAATTCATACATCAGAAAGTCCTCCTTTAAATCCTCACTGTCCTGCTCCCAGCTTCACAAAGAGCAGAGATAAATTCAAGCTGGAGATATTTCAGATGATTTATTTATTTACTCTTCTGTTTTTTTGTTTGTTTGTTTGTTTGTTTGTTTGTAAATAAGGCTCATACATGTCTGCAAACAGAGACAGGATGTAGGTCACATTGCTGTGTTTGAATTCAATCATTAAGTGTAATATTTAAAGTTCCTCATGTTTAATCAGATGTATATATGAGTCATGTTGGATTGGGTGCAGAGTTTAGATACAGGATCTGGTCTCTTGGATCCTGAGCTCCTCTCAGTGAGTCTCTGCAGCAGGAAGAACTTGGACAGTGTAAATATGAAGGGAACTGAAGTTAAGGTGGCGCTGGTCCTGCCTGCCTCCTCTCACCTGAACCTCAGACCTGTGCGCGTGGAGCTTAGGGAGTCCAGGCAGAGCTCTGAGGTGTGCACGAGGTCAGGTGTGCACTGTGCTCTCCACTCTCTTCTGGTCTCTTCTGGTCTCTTGTGGTCCTGACTCCCACATGTTGCTGGACCACCTTAAGAATATGTGCAGCTCGGATCTGGCATGGATATCTTGCCCTCGCGCATTAATCACAATCAAGTTGGAGAGTCGGCTGCAGCTCTCACGCGATGCTCCGAGGAGGAGGGGGGTGAGGGAGGGGGGTGATGGAGGGGGTGAGGGGTGAGGGAGGGGGTGAGGGAAGGGGGGCAGGGCTCCGGGGCTTTCAGAGTCTGTTATTGTAATGTGATACTGTACGGCCTCTCGCTCCATGTCTCAGGGCTCTGCTGCCTCTCTGCTCATCTGAGCTCTCTCTCTCTCTCTCTGAGCTCTCTCTGCTCTGAGCTCTCTCTCTGAGCTCTCTCTCTCTCTCTCTGAGCTCTCTCTCTGAACTCTCTCTCTGAACTCTCTCTCTGAACTCTCTCTGCTCTGAGCTCTCTCTCTCTCTCTCTGAGCTCTCTCTCTCTCTCTCTGAGCTCTCTCTCTCTCTGAGCTCTCTCTCTGAACTCTCTCTGCTCTGAGCTCTCTCCGAGCTCTCTCTGCTATGAGCTCTCTCTGAGCTCTCTCTGCTATGAGCTCTCTGAGCTCTCTCTGCTCTCTCTCTCTCTCTGAGCTCTCTCTGCTATGAGCTCTCTCTCTCTCTGAGCTCTCTCTCTCTCTCTGAGCTCTCTCTCTGAGCTCTCTCTCTGAACTCTCTCTGCTATGAGCTCTCTCTCTCTCTCTCTGAGCTCTCTCTCTCTGAGCTCTCTCTGCTCTGAGCTCTCTCTCTCTGAGCTCTCTCTGCTCTGAGCTCTCTCTCTGAGCTCTCTCTCTCTGAGCTCTCTCTCTCTGAGCTCTCTCTTTCTCTGAGCTCTCTCTCTCTGAGCTCTCTCTCTGAGCTCTCTCTCTCTGAGCTCTCTCTGCTCTGAGCTCTCTCTCTCTCTGAGCTCTCTCTGCTCTGAGCTCTCTCTCTGAGCTCTCTCTCTCTGAGCTCTCTCTCTCTGAGCTCTCTCTCTCTGAGCTCTCTCTCTCTGAGCTCTCTCTCTCTGAGCTCTCTCTCTCTCTGAGCTCTCTCTGCTCTGAGCTCTCTCTCTCTCTGAGCTCTCTCTGCTCTGAGCTCTCTCTCTGAGCTCTCTCTCTCTGAGCTCTCTCTGCTCTGAGCTCTCTGAGCTCTCTCTGAGCTCTCTCTTTCTCTGAGCTCTCTCTCTCTGAGCTCTCTCTCTCTGAGCTCTCTCTCTCTGAGCTCTCTCTCTCTGAGCTCTCTCTCTCTGAGCTCTCTCTTTCTCTGAGCTCTCTCTGCTCTGAGCTCTCTCTCTCTGAGCTCTCTCTCTCTGAGCTCTCTCTCTCTGAGCTCTCTCTCTCTGAGCTCTCTCTCTCTGAGCTCTCTCTCTCTGAGCTCTCTCTCTCTCTGAGCTCTCTCTCTCTGAGCTCTCTCTCTCTGAGCTCTCCCTGATGTGGACTGGAGTCTGACCACTGAGCGCTCTGAATAAAACAAGAACTTTAAACTGGATCCTAAATTTAACTGGAAGCAAAGATATGAGGATCAGAGTGACATGAGACCTTAGCAGCAGTATGTTGGACTACCTGTGGCGGTTCAGGGAAGCTTTGCTGAGACATGTGAAGAGAGAGTTACAGTAATCCAGCTGAGATGACTCTGAAGGTCTGAGCTACAGTGAAGGATCAGTGTTCCCACTGTGTTACTGATGGATCAGTGTTCCCACCGTGTTACTGATGGATCAGTGTTCCCACCGTGTTACTGATGGATCAGTGTTCCCACTGTGTTACTGATGGATCAGTGTTCCCACTGTGTTACTGATGGATCAGTGTTCCCACCGTGTTACTGATGGATCAGTGTTCCCACCGTGTTACTGATGGATCATTCTCACGTTTTATTCAACTGTCCAGAAACAGAGCTGGATGTTGGGCACAGCTGGAGCCTGACATGTTGTGTAAACACTAACTTTACTCTGTTTCAAACACAGAGGCTGATTATGTGCAGGAGGAGTGAAGCAGCTAACACAAACTGAGAGCTGCAGAGACACAGGAAGAGTTTTAGGAACTTCTGGAGGTGTTATAATGCTGAAGCAGAGTAGAGATACAACAACTGTCTCAGTCTTCAGTTCCTCACCTCGTCTTCAGTTCCTCACCTCAGCCTCAGTTCCTCACCTCGTCTTCAGTTCCTCACCTCGTCTTCAGTTCCTCACCTCGGCCTCAGTTCCTCACCTCGTCTTCAGTTCCTCACCTCGGCCTCAGTTCCTCACCTCGTCTTCAGTTCCTCACCTCGGCCTCAGTTCCTCACCTCGTCTTCAGTTCCTCACCTCGGCCTCAGTTCCTCACCTCGTCTTCAGTTCCTCACCTCGTCTTCAGTTCCTTACCTCGTCTTCAGTTCCTCACCTCGTCTTCAGTTCCTCACCTCGTCTTCAGTTCCTCACCTCGGCCTCAGTTCCTCACCTCGGCCTCAGTTCCTCACCTCGGCCTCAGTTCCTCACCTCGGCCTCAGTGTTTATATAAAGAGCTCAGACTGAGAGAGGGAGCAGGTCTCTCTGGAGGTCCTCTTCATTAAAACTACGAGGCTCAACGTTTGGAGGAAGAGGCGCCAATGCACCAATTAGACGTCTTCATGCCTTCCCATTGTGTTGTTGTGTTGTTGTGTTGTTGTGAAACTGAGTTGTAGTGAGGTGAACTTGTTTGATAATTCAGCTTTAATTATGACACTTCAGTGTGCAGCTACACCCTGCTTGTGTCAATTAAAGGCCTCGTTTCTTGTCCTGCCAGGCTTCGGCCGCCGTCAGGACTCAGACAATTAGCCAGGTCTTGGTCCTGTTAGAACCCATCAGCTGTTAATACTGGATTAACAATAGACTCCATCCAAGAGACGCTTTGTTTGTTTAAGTGGTTACAACATGTTCCTGTTATACAACTTTAAAAATCACTGATAGAAGGGTTTCACAATAACTGATCACATCGTTGCGTCTCAGAGCGGAGCTGGGTCTCAGAGCGGAGCTGCGTCTCAGAGCCGAGCTGCGTCTCAGAGCGGAGTTGCGTCTCAGAGCGGAGCTGCGTCTCAGAGCGGAGCTGCGTCTCAGGGCGGAGCTGCGTCTCAGGGCGGAGTTGCGTCTCAGAGCGGAGCTGCGTCTCAGGGCGGAGCTGCGTCTCAGAGCGGAGCTGCGTCTCAGAGCGGAGCTGCGTCTCAGAGCGGAGTTGCGTCTCAGAGCGGAGCTGCGTCTCAGAGCGGAGCTGCGTCTCAGAGCGGAGCTGGGTCTCAGAGTGGAGCTGCGTCTCAGAGCGGAGCTGGGTCTCAGAGTGGAGCTGCGTCTCAGAGCGGAGCTGCGTCTCAGGGCGGAGCTGCGTCTCAGAGCGGAGCTGGGTCTCAAAGTGGAGCTGCGTCTCAGAGCGGAGTTGCGTCTCAGAGCGGAGCTGCGTCTCAGAGCGGAGCTGCGTCTCAGAGCGGAGCTGCGTCTCAGAGCGGAGCTGCGTCTCAGAGCGGAGCTGCGTCTCAGAGCGGAGTTGCGTCTCAGGGCGGAGCTGCGTCTCAGAGCGGAGCTGGGTCTCAAAGCGGAGCTGCGTCTCAGAGCGGAGCTGCGTCTCAGAGCGAGCACGCCGTGAGCTCTCAGGCTGTTCCCAGTGTCACTCCAAAAATAAGAAGGTGGCCTGTGTGCAGACGTCTGTGTTCCTGCAGAAGTTGGACCGTGGAGCGGGAGCTGAGGTTTCCTGCAGGGCCAGCTGGGCACAGCTGCACAAAGGCACCATTCAGCCTGACTGTAAAAAGCTGTGGTCACCACACAGGGGCATTCCAAGGCAGAGCTGCCCATCCAAATTCCCTCTTTTATTACCCACATGCCTGCTGTGTGTGTCGCCAGCCTCCCTCTGCATGCATACAGCTATATTATTAAAAATACCCAGATGATATATTCAAGCTGCGAGTTTTCATAAACGACAGACCTCCGGTTTACATCGAGGTTCAGTCTGTCTGCAGGAGGGTCACAGTTAGAGATCACTAAGACCTGTCCCCCTACAGAAACTATGAATGTATATGTTTACATCCTGTTGAGTACAGCCCCCTCCCTCTGCAGACTGCAGCTGATGAAGAGTGAATGTAAAGAGAAACAGCAGCTAACCCTAGAAGAGGAGTAAACATGTCCTCCTGTTGTCCTCTGGAGGGGATCGTTGTTGATCTGTATTGATTCTAAGTGAGCTGCAGCCCGGATCAAACTTCCTGTTTCCCTCACAGAGACGCAGAGTCTGACTTTTGGCCCCAAAGTTCTGTATTTAGTGTTTTTCCACTGGATCTGTTTGTGTTGGAGCGGAGAGCTCTCTGGATACGCTGGCTTCTTGTAAAAATGTTGTGGACTGAAGGAATCCTGACCCAGAAACCAGCTGAGGTCCAGGCAGACGGCTGTCTAACATGAGTCTGGTCCTGCTGGAGGTTTCTGCCTGTTAAAGGAAGTTTGTCCTCTCCACTGTAACTAGCTAAATACTGCGAGGTGTAATGCTCATGGTGGATTAAGGTGGGGTCAGACTGAGTCTTATCCGGTCTTGGTGTTGGATTTGACATAGAGTCCGGTCTAGACCTGCTCTGTTTGTAAAAGAGTCTGAGATAACGTTTGTTGTGATTTGGCAGCTCAGCTCGCAGCCCTCGATACCCTGCAGTGTTCAATGAGGAACATGGATAGACAGATTGATGACCTCTAACAGCTTCATGGAGCTCTTCACTGTTTCATGCTTCTTGTTTTGAAGGGAAGAGACTCAGATTATATTCCAGAGTTTATCTCCTGAAAGAAGCCCAGCTGACGTCAGCAGCAGCTCAGCTCGCAGCCTCCTGGACGTTGAATCTGAGAGTCTCTGATCACAACATGAAGCTGCTTCATTCTGTTCTAACTTGATCCTCATGATCCTCCTCCTCACATCCCAGCTTCATGAGTATCTTTGTTCTCCTCGGGTTACTCTCCCGTTCCTCTACATGAGGAACATGAGGAACACTGGACCACGCTCCATCTTTACTTAGCTCTCCTCAGAGACACGCTCCAACAGTAGCAGCTCTTTACAGGCTGTGAGGAACATTTGGGTTAATTATAGTGTGTGTGTGTGTGTGTGTGTGTGTGTGTGTGTGTGTGTGTGTGTGTGTGTGTGTGTGTGTAAGTGGATTATAAATGGTACACTTTATAGTGTGACTCTGCATTATTACAGGCAGCAGAGGTATCTTTAATGAGGGAGGATAATGTGTGTGAGCGGTGTGTGTGAGCGGTGTGTGTGAGCGGTGTGTGTGAGCGGTGTGTGTGAGCGGTGTGTGTGAGCGGTGTGTGTGAGCGGTGTGTGTGAGCGCTGATCTGCAGGGTTGTGAGAAACTCTCGGTAGACGGAAGGTTTGGTCGAGCGCCAAAACACTCGGGGTGAAAAACAAAGTCTCTCTTTGTTCTCCTGAGCTTTGTTTCCTTTTCAAAGTGAGTCGCTCACAAACAGCAGTTAGACACCTTTCATCACCGAGCAGCGCCGACATGTCAGGAAACATGTCTGTGTGACAAGCAAAGAGCAATACGTCTAGTCTGAAGGTTCATTAACCTGGACCTGGACCCAGACCAGAAGGCTCATTAACCTGGACCTGGACCCAGACCAGAAGGCTCATTAACCTGGACCTGGACCCAGACCAGGAGGTTTGAGACCTTCAGCAGTTTGAGAGTCACTGTTAGTCCATCAGCTGACCCAAACAAAACAAACCCTCCACAGAAACTTTCATTGTCACAGAAACCCCTGATCCTGCCCTGAGTGTCCCCCTGATCTGGCCCTTAGTGTCCCCCTGATCCTGCCATGAGTGTCCCCCTGATCTGGCCCTTAGTGTTTCCCTGATCTGGCCCTTAGTGTCCCCCTGATCCTGCCCTGAGTGTCCCCCTGATCTGGCCCTTAGTGTTTCCCTGATCTGGCCCTTAGTGTCCCCCTGATCTGGCCCTTAGTGTCCCCCTGATCTGGCCCTTAGTGTCCCCCTGATCTGGCCCTTAGTGTCCCCCTGATCCTGCCCTGAGTGTCCCCCTGATCTGGCCCTTAGTGTTTCCCTGATCTGGCCCTTAGTGTCCCTCTGATCCTGCCCTGAGTGTCCCCCTGATCTGGCCCTGAGTGTCCCCCTGATCCAGCCCTGAGTTACCCCCTGATCTGGCCCTGAATATTCCCCTGACCCAGTCCTGAGTGTCCCCCTGATCCAGCCCTGAGTGTCCCCCTGATCCAGTCCTGAGTGTCCCCCTGACCCGTCTCTGAGTGACTCTGGATTCTGTCCTGGTCTCTGCCTCCTCTGTAGTTCTGATGCTCAGAGTAAAGCCTGTATGTCAGTGACGTCTGTGTTTGGTGAAGCGTTCATGCTGCTGTTGTTTTGAAGTGATGGACGTCTTGGTGTTTGTCCTCTCAGCTCAGACTGTCTCAGACTGTCTCAGAGTCTGAGGTCAGGATCTCAGGACTCTCTCAGTGAAACTTGCTGGTCCTGTTGAGAAGTAGAACTGCTTTCCCTTTGTCCCATCATCCTCTTTATTTTTGCACGTTTATGTCGAACACATGCTCTGCAGTGCGAGTCTCTTATTTTCCGCTCTCTCATGGAAACCTCTTTGTCGGCAGGAGTCTGCTTTTGTAAACTTCCCTACTTCCAAATGTGTGTGCAGCCAAACGTGTGTGTAGGAATCACGCTCCTTCGTGCTTGTGAAGCCGTGAGTCATGGCTCTGGATCTGGCAGACGCTCGGCCGGCTCTCTGCTAACAGATCTGTGTCAATCTTCAGGGAGCTCGGTCCTCTGTGACGGAGCTGAGGTGTTCAGACTGCTGCTGTCCTGCTCTGTAGAGAAGCAGACTGAACTCATGGAGAGGTACAACTCTGCCCTTCCTCCTGATGTCTGCTGCTCCGACCCGTGATCCAGAACAAATCTAGGTAGAAGAAAAGCTTTGAATGCTGCCGTTTGTCTCCCTTTGACATTTCTAGAGAGTGAGCTCAGCCCCGCTCTGTTTCTCAGAAGGTCCGGTCCGCTGGAGTTCAGGCCACGTTCCCTGCAGACTCTCAGAGGAGGAAACTTTATGGCTCCCAGTAACCAGAGTTTCAGTAAATACACTCCTACTAACCTCATAAATGTGCAGCGCCACAATTAAACCGAGAGTCTGTCTCTGTGCTGGCACATTGTTGGCACAGGCAGGAGCGGCCCACATTCACTTTTAAGACCTTCATTCCTTCTTCCTTCTTCCTTCTACCTTTTCTCTGGATCAGTCTTTCTCTGAACCGTCGAGTGAAGCTGACACGAGCTGAAACAACCAGTTTATTTAAAGTGTGGGAGAGAAGCTGTCCACAGAGCTGCTCTGTTGAATCAGGAGTTTTAAGAAGACTGACTCGTCTTAAAACATGTCAGGCTGTGAGCTTCACAAAATGAGTTTTTAAATGACCCCCTTTAACAGAAGACCAGGACCCGTCTGCACGTCCAGACATCAGCCATGAAAACGGGCCGTTTGTACTAATAGTGAATAAATGGATTAGTGGTCTGCATGAGTCCAGGTTAACGCCCCAACACAGCATCACATGTAATGGAGGTAGACCCCACCATTACAGGGTCTAACAGCAGGATGACCTCACCTGTTAGTCTGTTTAAAGGACGGAGGACATCGTGCTCATGTGTTACCCTTTAAGACCAAATATGAAGACACAGATATTTAGGGATCGAACGAATCCTTGTGAAAAGTCTGACGATGTTGAAATATACATCAGATTTAGATTTAGGAGACGCCACATCATTCTGAGGGAACCTACCAGCAACACCGTGAAGTGAATCTTTCCCAAACCACTCCCTTAACAAGTCCTCATCCTCCAACGGGGGGACAGACTGTGGTCCTCCACCTGGACCACGTTGGGGGCGGTGCTTGTTGCTCAAAGTCGCTTTCATGTTGCTGATTTTATTTTGTAGGTCTTCTACTGAGCGCGCTCAGAAACACCACACGCATTGACCCGGGTCAAGATCTGAAGTCAGACTTTCCCTTCCTCCTTGTTTGTTCTCTTTGAGGATGGACTTCCTGATATCAGATGTTTGTTCATTCTAGATTCTTCTAATCAAACGTCCATTTCTTCTTGATCTCCTCTCAGTCACAGCGGGACACCATGTTTGTTGTTGTTTATGTGTAGTAGGAATGCTCAGGTTGAATTTGTTGGATCAGGGTTTTCCAGGAGGTTCCCTGGACATGTGACGTTTAGCACCAGCCTCTCTTTCATGGAGGGATTAGTTAATTTGACGATTATTTGCAAGACTTCTGGTCCAGCTTGTGTAATGGCTGGACCCTGGTGCTTGGCTCTGGTTTTAAAGGACCCCTGGCGTTAACACTGTAAAGACTTAAACATTAGTATCATACAGGTGGAAGCTCTGAGTTAAGACTGGTGTGGTCATATAACATCAGTCGTGAGGCGTGTTTCCTCCTACATGTGTGTGTGCAGCTTTACAGAATGCCACTACCAATATGGCGACAGCTTTGACGTGTGACCCGGCTCATGCTAACTTTACCTTTACATATCTTTCCTACTCTCTGACTGAACTCTTTAAGTTGGTTGTATTTTAAAAAGTGGAGCAGACTTCAGTCAGAGATAAGAATCTGTAAATCTCTAATGACGACAGACAAACAGAACTTTGGTAAACGCTGAAGGAGAAAAGTCACGTTAGCTCAAAGACAGATTCTGTGACTGATTGTTTCTTCAGAATGTTAAACACATGCAGTCTTTGTTTTCTAAACGTCAGGACGTGTTGTTTATGAAGAGTTGCAGCACAGAGGCGTTGAGTTGTCCCCTCGTCCCCCTCGTCCCTGACCCGCTCTCCTCTCCTCCCTCCTGCAGCATGTGTGTCTGATTTGTGAGTAACGACGTGGATCTCCAGCCAGCCATGTCGTGAGTTTGTGTTTTTGCACTTAAGCACGGGTGGTCTGAATCCCTGCTGCACCTAAAGTGAAAGTCAAGCCGAGTAAATAAAGCTGCTGTCAGGGTTAGAGACGGGTTTCCATCCTGACAGAGGACACGAGTCCAGGTCCAGGGCTGAGTCATGGTGAGGGGTGAGTCACGGCGAGGGGTCGATGTTTCGTATGATTGTTCACTTCAGGAAAAACAAAGAGCTGGACCAAACAGACCCCTGTCTCTGTCTCTGTCTCTGTCTCTGTCTCTGTCTCTGTCTCTGTCTCTGTCTCTGGATCCAAACCTGAAGATCACAGAGAGGAAGTTAGTGTCCAGCTGCTGGAGTCAGGTGGATCAGGTGTGTCCAGAGGAGACCTTTATGACGGCTCCTCCTTCAGTCCAGCAGAGTCCAGGATGTTCAGCAGCTGATCATGTCAGGAGGCTGTCCCTGTCTCAGTCGAACCTGCAGAGCTGTTAGTGGTTTAGAGAGATCCTGAGTCCTGGTGGGTTTAGTCATCGTTCACAGCTTCAGAAACCCGAGGCTGACGTCCCTGAGACCATGTCCATGTTTGTCTTATTGGAGGTATTCAAACCTAAATCCAGACCCATGCTGAGGGACGGACTCATCAGCTGGGTTTGTAGAGTCAGACTCAGCTCTGGTCCAGCTTTAACTGTCTCACAGCTGATCCTCTAAGATCTCTGATGCAGCTCAGGTCTCAAACTCTCTGTGCAGGTCTAAACAGATCCCGGTTTCTGTAGCCCGACCAGCGAGGAGCTACGACAGAGACCCGAGCTGTCTCTGTCTGTCTCATGCCGGGCGTCTCTGAAACGTGATGCTGTTGTTTGTTCCTCACTTTGAGGGGATGCTGTATTTGTTCTTCAACCAGGATCACATAATCCTGGTCCTGCTGGCACTCAATAAAAAGCTCTGAGGCGGCCCTGAGGTGGTCCTGGTCCCGTCACAGGAGCGGATGTGGGTGACTCACGTGAGCTGCTCAGGTTCTGAGTCACGTCCACAGCTGCCTCTCCTCCTCTGAGTGTTTGAAGCTCTGAGGAGGATTTACAAAGTTACTCATCTTTAATTATCAGGTCTCACTCTGCACCTGATAACACAAGTCCTAATCCTGCAGGGCCGGTTAGAGAGACCTGGTCCCTGATCTTCATCACAGCGCTCTTCTGCAGCGTTGATAACCGTCTTTCTTTACCTCTGCAGGAAGAAGGTTTCTGACGGCACCGAGGTCGTCAAGTCCAACCCTTCCAAGCGCCACAGGGACCGGCTGAATGGGGAGCTGGACCGACTCACGGACCTCCTGCCCTTTCCAGAGGAGGTCCGGTCTCGCCTGGACAAGCTGTCAGTGCTTCGCCTCAGCGTGGGATACCTGAGGGTCAAGAGCTACTTCAGAGGTGAGCTCCAAATACAGACCGTCAGTCCACCTCCAGTTCAGGAGTCTGCAGCTCAGAGTGAGTCAGGACTGTACCCGGGACACGTGTTAGAACACATCAGCCTGATCCCCGTCCTGAGCTCTGAGTCTTTAACGTACACACGTCACACAGTCTGCAGACACACACACAGTCTGCAGACACACACACAGTCTGCAGACACACACACAGTCTGCAGACACACACAGTCTGCAGACACACACACAGTCTGCAGACACACACAGTCTGCAGACACACACAGTCAGAGCACAGAGAGCTGGAAGATCTGAGTCTCTGTGCGCCCTGGTCTCAGACCTGCAGGTCCGGACTGCTTGAACACAGAAGAGCTGGAGGATCTGAGTCTCTGTGCGCCCTGGTCTCAGACCTGCAGGTCCGGACTGCTTGAACACAGATATGTAAACAGCGTGAGTGAGTTGCAGTGAAAGCAGGACGAGCAGCCAGCTGAAAGTGGAACAGTAACTTTTGTTCTCTGGTGTCAGGAATGAGAGGCATGCAGGAATCTGGTTTTAGGAAACAACACATCCTCGTGTTTGTAACCTTACTCCACCCTGTGTGAGCAACGAGAACCAGGAGACCCAGGTCTGCCAGGACCGCTTCACAAACCTGATGAGCCGCGTGTGACTCAATGAATGTGAATCACACACACGCACACACACACATACACACACGCACACACACGCACACACACACACACACACACACACACACACACACACACACACACACACACACACACACACACACACACACACACAGATGGTAGTTCTCTTTGAGTCAAACAGACGTATTCACAGAGGTGTTGGCAGACACCTCAGAGTTGCTGAGTAAGTTGCCTCGTTGCCTTGTTGCCTTGTTGCCTCGTTGCCTTGTTGCCTTGTTACCTCGTTGCCTCATTGCCTTGTTGCCTCGTTGCCTTGTTGCCTCGTTGCCTTGTTGCCTCGTTGCCTCATTGCCCTGTTGCCTCGTTGCCTTGTTGCCTCGATGCCTTGTTTCCTCGTTGCCTCGTTGCCTTGTTGCCTCATTGCCTCGTTGCCTTGTTGCCTCGGGCGTCCCTGATGTGGGTTGAGGATTTATGTGTCTTGTCTTCGGAGCGTTCTGGTTCTTCTTCAGGGCGCTGAGCGGCCTGTGAGACACACTGACTTACATCTGAGTCCTAACCCAGCAGACCTGTTAGGATGGGACCTGGGAGGACGGGCCGCTCTGCTGGGCTGAGCCTGAACGTGAACCCTGACATCACCAGCTTTAAATAAATATAAACACACTTTAAATCCTTTCACTGTGTAAAGACACGCTGCAGTCATCCCTCCTCAGAGTCCTCAGGTGCAGAGCCTGTTTTTACACGCTGACCCTGAATGCATCAGAGAGGGTTTAAACCTGAGATCAGTTCTGTCAGACGAGTTACTGATCATAACTGAGTCAGTAAGTCACAGCAGCAGCTTGACCTCTGTCCTCTGTCAGCTGAGTCCTCTGTCAGCTGAGTCGTCTGCAGCGTGAGCCTCAGGTATGAACGGACGAGTAACACGGACGGGTGAAGACACGTGAAGTTAGTTTCATCTTCATAGATTCATAAAGTCAGCTCACTTCATGTGGATTTAGGATTTAATAACCTGCTCTTATAGTCTGTTTGCTTGTTCATGTATTGATGGACTGAATGAATGTGGGAGTCTTTAACTTCCTTCACACTCCTGAGCATTTCTAGAAACCTTCAGGAGCTCTGTCCCTGAGATCTCCTTCAGTCTCCTTCAGTCTCCTCAGAGCGTGTCTGCTCTGAGGTCAGGAGAGAGATGATTTTAAAGTTTGACCTCAGATGAAACCGAATAACGATGCAGTAAACCCAGAACACAGAACCCTTTCCCCGTTCATAAATATGTCTGAGTGTTTCACAGAGCTGCAGTCAGACACATGAACTCTGTCCGGTCTGCAGCATCATGTGAGGACTGATCTGAGGACTGATATCAGACGTGCTCCTGAACGCTCGGCTGAGGTGAGTGTTTGTGGAAGTTTGACCACAGAGGCACCTCTGACCTTCACTGACAGACGTCACCTCCCTCTATATGAAGCTCAGGATCAGACGTGTTTCCTTCCCCGTCAGTCTGAATCGTCAATCAATTTGAATCCTTAAATCCGGTGAACCTCTGACCCTTCAGTTTGAATCCACTCAGCTTTAAGTCGTCCCTGTATGAAGGTCAGAGCGGTCTCTAAACGTTCACTGAGAGATGGTGGACATAGATTCTGTCTTTGTGCAGCAGCAGCAGGTCGATTCACAGACTTCCTCAAACAGTCCGTCTCACAGCAGCTCCTTTAAGGACAGAGACGTCTCTGAGGTGGGTTTGTGGTCTGGTGGGACGGATCACCTTAGACGTGTTAGACCAGAAGCATCTGATCCATCCTGTTCCCCGAACCTCGGTCCTCTCCCTTGGAGCCGGTGTCAGAGGAGGTCCTGTTAGTGTGGGCTGTCATGTGAGGAGGATCTTAATGATCCATGTCCTGTATCAAACCGGCTCTGAATGCTCTGCTGTGTCCCTCTCAGTCTCAGAGCTCGGTCTGCAAACAAACATCAAATCTTTATGATGACACATTTAAAGTTTACGATGTTGGTGTTGGTCCCACGCTGAGCTCAGGTCGGTGTTTCCTCTGATGCAGACGCTCTGACATGTCTCTGTACTCTCACATTAATCTGCTCTCTTTATTTAAAGGAGGGTCGGTCTCTGTAGAGTATTAAAGTGAATCCTGCAAAGGGGGGTCGTCCTGCAGCCGTGTTTGAGCTCCAGGACCGTTCTAAGGTCTGAGTTAGACCAGAGCCGCTCAGGTGAGGAGGCCTCAGGTTAAACCACTGAAGGAAAGTGGATTAGGGTGTGGATTAAATCAACACCTGTGAACGCTCTCAGAGAACACTTTCACACAGACAGGCTGTCACCATGTCCCTCCTGACATGTGACGCCTGATCCACCTGCTCAGTTGCTCCCCTTTAGCAGCACCAATCACCTGCAGCGGGACAGTTAAAGGCACAGACACTCCAATCCCTCAAACACTCACTCTCCTGTTTGTGTCAGCAGAGGTGTCCACACCTGGACTGAAACCCTCTCTGTGAGATTTGAATCCATGAACCTTTAAATCAAAGGGATAATTCAAACATGGAGGTTTTTAGAAACACAGTTGTTGAAGCTTTAATCTGAATCGTGACTTCTCTGGCATGAACGCAGGGTTTCCTGGAACCTCCTCTCTGACCGTCCTGGATCCGTCTCAGACCAGGTTCTGTTGTAACTCCTGTCTAAACACCAGTGAAGTTATTAATGAGCTGAGTTTTATATTTCATGAAACTCTCTCTGTTTTCAACACTTCATTTGTCTCTGTGTCAGCGGCACGTCATCCAGCTGCTGCAGAGCGACTGAGGAGAGCTCTGATTGGTCCGTTGGCACAGAGACGCTGATCTCAGTGTTATAGGCCAGAGGACGTCCGGAGAGTGAGGCGTCAGAAGGATGGAGACACCTGAACATTTCATCACAGAGGGCTGACTCTGAGCAGCAGATGTTCGATGGTCCTCTGCAGCGTCAGACTGCATGATCAGGAGCGAGTGCATGCTGCTGAGGAACAGGTGGAGGTGAAGACACTGAGTGCTGCAGAGGAAGTGATGGAGAGACTGAGGAGGAGAGCTAGAGGTCAAGCTTTCATGTGTTTGTATCTAAAGAGTGATAAACTGTACGACGAGGACTCTACAGACTCTCCTCTCTCATGAGAGGGGGGGAGGAGAGTCTGTCTCTGTCCTCTAACACCTTCATCAGACTCTCTCTCTGTTCTTCTCTCACTTTCCCTCCTCACAAGTCGGTCTGATGGGCAGGAAGAGCAACCGTGGGGGGGTGGAGTCAAAGCTCCCTTACCCCTTTTCCACTGAGGCAGTTTCAGCGCCGGTTCGGACACAGGTTCCAGAGCGGCACCAACTCTTAGCTGCCGCTTACATCAGGGGCGAGGGGTGAAGTCTCCATCCATGTAAAGCATGATGAGTAGCACAGAAGTGTTGGTAATGTTTGAGAAGCTCTAAAGCCAGGAGCAACACCAGCTAGCACGCTACGTTGTCCGCCATCATTGTTGTTGTGAGGGAAAGTTCACTCTGGCGCTGCTGGGAAAAGCGGTCACAGAAGTGGCGTCCTGACGTGCCTCTTCCACGGGGTCGAGCAGGTGAAAAACAAACTGGTGCCGAGTTGGTTCACGAGTTCAACCAGCTCCAAACCAGCGAGCACCAGCCCGGAACTAGAACCAGGTCCGCGTTGGTCATAAAGGGGTATCTGAGGGGTCGTGAGTCCGACCTGGACATGACATAATCTCATGCTGAGACAGAGTCGGTGCGCCTCCATCATCAGCTGATAGACTCATAACACGAGCAGCGTTCCTCACTAACACACACCTTTAAAGTGCTTTAAGGTGTGTGTTATTAGACCCCGACACTCTGAGAGACCGGTCACGCTGGACTCAGGATGTCAGGACAGAGTCAGACTGGATCAGAGACCGTGTAGCTCTGATGGTCCTCATGAGGAGGAACCCTGCAGAGTGAATAAACTGACCCAGTTTCAGAGACAGGAAGTTGGACTGGATTCATTTGCATGTTAAGACGGATGACGGCTGCTCAACAATAGATTTCTAAACACTGGAGTTTGTTGCAGCGAGCTCACTCTGCGGCCTCTCCGGGGTTATCCCAGTCAAAACAGCAGCCTGGGATGGGCGCTCGTGTGGGGACATGCCTGGGAGATAAAGATCCCATAAAGTGCGAGGTAAGAGAAAGAGAGAGAGAGAGGAACAAACAGCAGCGAGGCCTCAGATTTAAAGAGCTGATAACAGAGACAGATATTTGTGGCTGCCTTCAAACAGCAGATCTCCTTCCTGGGGCGAGCCGGACCGTCGGCCTCATAGCGTGACTTTACGAGGCAGAGCTGGATGCTCTGAAGGCTTGTGGCTCTCTGCTGCTGACATATTTGTGTGACGCTGTTAGAAACTGGAGAAAAATGTGCTCAGGCTCTCCAAGCTCATTGAAAACATCCAGGGCCTGTTAGCAATCAGGGTTGACGTGGTAACACCGAGCGCTGCGCTGTAATTTCATCTCACTCGGTATTTGGGATCTCTGAACCGTGTACGCAGAAACCAGTTCACATGAGCGCAGGACGAGGAGGAGGAGAGAGAGGTAGGGGGGCGTCTGAAGTCCTGAACACAGCTCAAAGGAGGGAGAGGGTGGAGGGGAAGCCCGGTTCAGGAGGGGGGACTGGATCCTGATAGATCACCTGCAGGCTCTGAACCCTGATGTGTGTGAGCAGAGACCACCTGCTGGCTCTGGACCCTGATGTGTGCGAGCAGAGACCACCTGCTGGCTCTGGACCCTGATGTGTGTGAGCAGAGACCACCTGCTGGCTCTGTACCCTGATGTGTGTGAGCAGAGACCACCTGCTGGCTCTGGACCCTGATGTGTGTGAGCAGAGACCACCTGCTGGCTCTGGACCCTGATGTGTGTGAGCAGAGACCACCTGCTGGCTCTGTACCCTGATGTGTGTGAGCAGAGACCACCTGCTGGCTCTGGACCCTGATGTGTGTGAGCAGAGACCACCTGCTGGCTCTGTACGGTGGGAGCAGGACTGGGAGCAGGACTGGGCTTAGGGGGACAGGAGCTGCCTGTTGGCTCTGGAGTCCGGACTCGTCTTTCAGTATGTCGTGAGAATGCGATGCGACCGCTGGGAGACAGATTGAATCATGTTTTCATTTTTTCCATCTCCACTCTCTGGAAGGTTTGTTGTGAGTCCTCCAGCCTTCAGACCGCAGCGCTGCGTCCCCCCTCGTACCCAAACCCTCTGTGCTCCTCTCTGTGGGCCCGAGCCGAGCTGGCCCACCGAGGCTCTCTGTGACATTCACAGTCCTCCAGAATGCCGTTGTTTGTTTATGTGCTGAAGCAGAATCAGCTGCTCTCAGACTCACTTGATGTATTATTACTTTTATTTCAGCCTCTGATTCGGGCCGCCGGCTCTGGAAGGAATGTGAGAGTATAAACAGAGTCCAGTCCAGGACAGAACGGGTCCCTCAGTGTTGATTGCGTGGACGTGTATTTCCAGCTTTCAAACGTCTTCAGAGATCTGCATCTACAGAGAGAGCTTCGTGTGATCAGACTCAGGATTCAAACCCGTCCAGCAGATTCTTCTGCTCCTGGCCTCAGACCATGTTTGGCCTGAGAGCTCTGGTAATGTGAGGGTTAACTGAGCCGCTCTTAAACCCTCTCAGATGTCCTGCAGACTTCTGTCAGTCCTCTCTGAGCCAACACGAGAAAGGAGGAGAAGCTGCTGCCATCGTTCATAGCTGCAGAGTTTCACTGAAGCAAAGAGGACCTCTCAGGTCCTGTCAGGACCTCTCAGGACCTCTCAGGACCAGGACCTGACCTCTCAGGACCTCCCAGGACCAGGACCTGACCTCTCAGGACCTCCCAGGACCAGGACCTGACCTCTCAGGACATCCAGACGCAGTGATTCTACATTCAGGAGTTAACACATGTAGAACCAAAGGTGGACTCCATGAAGAGTGAATCAGTCTAACATGTGTGTGTGTGTGTGTGTGTGTGTGTGTGTGTGTGTGTGTGTGTGTGTGTGTGTGTGTGTGTGTGTGTGTGTGTGTGTGTGTGTGTGTGTGTGTGTGTGTGTGTGTGTGTGTGTGTTGGCAGTCCGCCTGGACTCTGATATGATCTCTGCAGCGAGGCACGCCTAACACAGAGACCTGGATTTAGCTTTGATTCTTCTTCTGTCCACATCCAGCGACATTAAAAGATCTGAGGACACCAAAATAACTCAGAGTGAAGATTAGAAGAGCAGATGCAGCCAGACTCCGTCACCACCACCATCACCATCACCATCATACCAGCAGCAGCACCATCACTACCAGCAGCAGCACCATCACTACCAGCAGCAGCACCATCACTACCAGCAGCAGCACCATCACTACCAGCAGCAGCACCATCACTACCAAGCAGCAGCACAGACCCCGTCCCTGAATGCTTCTTAATCAGGGTTTATTTGATCTGGTCTGCTCCCGGGGGTTTTTGTCCTGCAGCAAAACAAACAGACCTTAACAGACCTGCAGGGCCGCTCCAGGCTCTCTGCAGACTGAACACAGAGTGATAACAGAGACAGCTCAGTCTCTCTCTCTCCTCTCTCCTCTCTCTCTCTCTCTCTCTCTCTCTCTCTCTCTCTGTCTCTCTCTCTCTCTCTCTCTCTCTCTCTCTCTCTCTCTCTGTCTCTCTGTCTCTCTGTCTGTCTCTGTCTGTCTCTCTCTCTCTGTCTCTCTCTGTGTCTCCTCTCTCTCTCTCTCTCTCTCTGTCTCTCTGTCTGTCTCTGTCTGTCCCTCTCTGTCTCTGTCTCTCTCTCTGTCTCTCTGTCTCCTCTGTCTCTGTCTCTCTGTCTGCCTCTTGTCTGTCCCTCTCGTCTCTGTCTCTCTCTGTCTCTGTCGTCTCTGTCTGTCCCTCTGTGTCTCTGTCTGTCCCTCTCTGTCTGTCCCTCTGTCTCTGTCTGTCCCTCTATCTCTGTCTGTCCCTCTGTGTCTGTCTCTGTCTGTTCCTCTGTCTCTGTCTCCTCTGTCTCTGTCTGTCTGTCCCTCTGTCTCTGTCTGTCTGCCTGTCTGTGTCTCTCTCTCTGCACGGGGACGATCACACATATCAGAGTGTGTTGTTGGTCCTTTAGAGACCCTCTGTGTCAGATCAGGAAACAGTCTGCAGAGGAACATGCAACACTCAAAAAACAGTGTTACGTTCAGAACGAGTGCAAATACAACATCATAAAAATAAAAGACAATAAAATAAACTAATTCAAATAAATAAAATAAGTTAAAATAATATTAAATTAAATAGAATAGAATAAGATACAATGAAATCAAAATAAATTAAATAAGAACAATGATAATAATTATATTTACTGTCAATAAATATATTGACTGTCTATAAATATATTTAACATCTATAAATATATTTACTGTCTAAAATATTTACTGTCTATAATATATTTACTGTCTATAAATAATTAACATAATAAAATATATTTAACATCCTATAAATATATAACATCTATAAATAATTTTACTGTCTTTAAATATATTTACTGTCTAAAATATATGTCAACATCGATATATTTAGTCTATAAATATATTTACTGTCTATAAATATAGTAACATCTATAATATATTTAACATCTTAAATATATTACTGTCTTTAAATATATTTACTGTCTATAAATATATGTAACATCTATAATATATTACTGTCTTTAATATATTACTGTCTATAAATATATGTAACATCTATAAATATTTACTGTCTATAAATATTTACTGTCTAAATATATGTAACATCTATAAATATTTTAACATCTATAATATATTTACTGTCTATAAATTAATTTAACATCTAAAATATTTAACATCTATAAATATTGACTGTCTATAAATATTGACTGTCTATAAATATATTTACTATAAAAGGAATAAATCTGAACTTAAATGTTAGAATAAATAAGATTAAAACTAAAACAGCTTCCTTCCCCTGAAGCCGTGGAAGTGAGCGAGGACTTTAATCAGAGGACTGATGGGGGGGCGGAACCTGTGCACCGACTGACCCGGCTCATTGGCTCTCTGATTTCCAGCTCTGCCCGTCCCTGCAGGTCTGCGTGAGAACCCAGATCTCTGCTCAGGATCTACTGGAACTAAATGTTTCAATCAAGATAATATTCCTCGGTATCGCCGGCATGCTTCAGACTCTCCCTGAAGGGCAGGAGGCCAGACCGTGAAGCATTTCCTCTTCTCCTCTTTCTACCCGGTCTCAGAGAGTCCAGAGAATCTCAGAGAGTCCCAGAGAGTCTCAGAGAGTCCCAGAGAGTCTCAGAGTCTCAGAGAGTCCCAGAGAGTCTCACAGAATCCCAGAGAGTCCAGAGAGTCCCACAGAGTCTCACAGAGTCTCAGAGAGTCCCAGAGAGTCTCACAGAGTCTCAGAGAGTCCTAGAGAGTCTCAGAGAGTCTAAGAGCTCAGGGTCTAAAGGAGACTGTGTAGGATCTGTTAGTCCAGCTCAGAGCTCAGGGTCTAAAGGAGACTATAGGATCTGCTAGTCCAGCTCAGAGTTCTGTATTCTTTCTCCTCGTCTGGGTCCTCTCAGATCAAACCCTGAACCTCTGAACAGTTCTTGGTAACCTGCTTCCCGAAGCTGTCTGACGGGATCTGGTGCAGGTCCCCCCCGTCTCGGCTCTTTGAGTCATTTAATTGCTTCATGATGAAAAGAATCCAAATCCTTTAACGCTGCGCCTCTCTGAATGACGAGGATGTTCGCCTGGAGTGACTCCTCGCTCTGCGTCTCTACAATCCCTTAATGGCCCCTCTTCAGAGACGGAGCCACGGTCTGATGTGGCCTCTCTGGGTCTCAGGTTTCACCTCAGTTAGAGGACTACAGGAGGAAGTCTTCAGGGTGAATGTTTGTCTGAGAGAGCGGCTCAGTAAAGACTCATGTATTGTTCTCTTCACAGTTTACATTCTTTCTTCTGAGCCAGCAGCTTCTCCTCTACAGGGTCAGGGGGAGCAGGGTTCAGGACTTAGACCTCCTCAGACTGACTCACAAACAGGGTCTTCACAGAGAACTGCAGCAGCGCCTCCTGGTGGTGGAGTGGAAGAGAGGAGGTCTCGAGTACACCAGATCTTCAGACTGACTCTGATGTGCAGCTGAGAGACCCTCCTCTTAATCCTGTTACATCAGGTTCAGGAGATCAGGATCTTAACCCCTGAGCTCAGGAAGGACGGTCTGGATCTGGGCTGAGGTCTTAAAGCGGATCAGTTCCTGGTGTATCTGAAGGCAGACCCTCCTGACTGACTGCATGTTCAGATAGAGAAGTCCAGCTCACCAAAAACCTGCAGCTCTATAAACCTGGCTCAGACCTCCTGCAGGTCAGTGTAGACCTCCTGCAGGTCAGTGTAGATCTGCAGCTTTATAAACCTTGCTCAGACCTCATGCAGGTCAGTGTAGACTCCTGCAGGTCAGTGTAGATCTGCAGCTTTATAAACCTGGCTCAGACCTCCTGCAGGTCAGTGTAGACCTCCTGCAGGTCAGTGTAGATCGTAGCTTTATAAACCTGGCTCAGACCTCCTGCAGGTCAGTGTAGACCTCCTGCAGGTCAGTGTAGACCTGCAGATCTATAAACCAGGCTCAGACCTCCTGCAGGTCAGTGTAGACCTGCAGCTTTATAAACCCGGCTCAGACCTCCTGCAGGTCAGTGTAGACCTGCAGCTCTATAAACCCGGCTCAGACCTCCTCAGCGTCAGTGTAGACCTGCAGCTCTATAAACCGGCTCAGACCTCCTGCAGGTCAGTGTAGACCTGAGCTTTATAAACCCGGCTCAGACCTCCTGCAGGTCAGTGTAGACCTGCAGCTCTATAAACCAGGCTCAGACTTCCTGCAGGTCAGTGTAGACCTGCAGCTCTATAAACCAGGCTCAGACCTCCTGCAGGTCAGTGTAGACCTGCAGCTCTATAAACCCGGCTCAGACCTCCTGCAGGTCAGTGTAGACCTGCAGCTTTATAAACCGGCTCAGACTTCCTGCAGGTCATGTAGACCTGCAGCTCTATAAACCAGGCTCAGACCTCCTGCATAAACCAGGCTCAGACTTCCTGCAGGTCAGTGTAGACCTGCAGCTCTATAAACCAGGCTCAGACTTCCTGCAGGTCAGTGTAGACTGCAGCTGGACTGACTCCTGTCGTCCAGTCTGGTGTTTGTTGAGGCTGATGTGAGGAGCAGCTGTCCTCATCCTTCAGGTCTTCATGTCCCTGGATCTGTCCGGCTCAGAGGAACTTTAAGTTTTGATCTCAGAGATCAGACGAGGAGTTTTAAGCCTTGAATCAGATCGATCAGGATACTGGAATCAGACGGTGAACCCGGTAATGGAAAATGTTGTGCAACAGTTTTTGGTTTACATGTGGGCTCCCTGGTCTCTGTGGAGGCGCTGAGCATGTTTGATGTTGGTGGTAATCTGTTTTTCTCCTCTCGCTCCTCCACAAACTTACTGAAGCTCGTTCCAACCTCTGCTCCAGCTCTCGCCAAGAATCCTTTCCCAGTCTCTCCAGCTGCTGCACACGACACCAACCCTCTGCTGGGCCACGAAACCTCTGCTGGGCCACGAAACCTCTGCTGGGCCACGAAACCTCTGCTGGGCCACGAAACCTCTGCTGGGCCACGAAACCTCTGCTGGCCACGGACGCTTCCGCTGTTAGAGAGAGAGAGAGATCAGGAAGGAGGGTGTGAAGACGAGTCCACCACAGGGGAAGAAAAAACAAACAGAGAGAGAGAGAGAGAGAGATGATGGTCTGTGTCTGTCTGAGGCGATGACTCATGTGTTCTTGTACCCTCTCCCCGTGTTGCTGGTATCTGGATCTCGTGGTTCATGCCGTCCTGGTCTCTGGGTCTGTAATGGTTGTATGCACGGCTGCTGGTGTTCTTAGCGCGGTGTTGACGTGTGTCTGTCAGACCGTGCAGGTCTGTGTGTCTGTGTAAACACTGTCTGCCTCCTCTCGAGCGTGTGTGTGTGTGTGTGTGTGGTGTGTGTGTGTGTGTGTGGCGTGTGTGGGGCCCCTCTCCTTCTTAAAGAAGTTGCGTGACAGGACGGACGGGTTGGGAGAGGCCATCCAGGATCTTCCTGTAGTGGTCGTCCAGATAAGAAACCGCCAACAACCACACTCAACGAGAACTTCTAAAACAGAACCCCCAGGGACACATGCAACAGTGCAGAGTGTGTTGTGTGGGTGTGTGTGTGTGTGTGTGTTGTGTGTGTGTGTGTGTGTTTTCACTCTGTGTGTGTGTGTTCACTCTGTGTGTGTGTGTGTGTGTGTGTGTATGTGAGCAGATACACAGCCTGTTACCCCAGCGAAGAGAAAACTCGTCCTCTGGAGGGAAAGCAAAAACTAGAGCTGGATCAGAGTTTCCTCCTCTCTGATCCAGAGCTCACACTCCGACTATTTAAAGAGCTCTTCAAGAAGAGTCTGATACAGACGAGGAGACACGGGACAACTACAGAGACACAAAACTACAACACTGGTTTAAAGATGGACCCAGAGAATCAGAATGACTTCAGACACTTCAAAACACTTTTAGGATCCTTAAAAAGAGACGGTGCATGCTCAGGTGGTTCTCAGGTGGTTCATGCTCAGGTGGTGCATGCTCAGATGGTGCATGCTCAGATGGTGCATGCTCAGGTGGGCATGCTCAGGTGGTTCATGCTCAGATGGTGCATGCTCAGGTGGTGCATGCTCAGGTGGTTCATGCTCAGGTGTTTCATGCTCAGGTGGTGCATGCTCAGGTGGTTCATGCTCAGGTGTTTCATGCTCAGGTGGTCATGCTCAGGTGGTTCATGCTCAGGTGGTTCATGCTCAGGTGGTTCATGCTCAGGTGTTCATGCTCAGGTGGTGCATGCTCAGGTGGTTCATGCTCAGGTGGTGCATGCTCAGGTGGTTCATGCTCAGGTGGTGCATGCTCAGGTGGTGCATGCTCAGGTGGTGCATGCTCAGTTGGTGCATGCTCAGGTGGTGCATGCTCAGGTGGTGAAGTCGTCTTGTTGGAGTTTAATTTGAGGATAAAACAGATAAACGTCCACAAAGAGACACACGTGACTTCTCAGACATGCTAAGAAACAGAGAGCTGCAAAGAGACTCAGAGACTCTGATGGTGATGTAACTGATCCTGCTCTGCTCTGGGAGTATTTAGGGACCTGCAGCATGATGTCACACACACCGCGCTGCAGAGACGTGAGTACACGTCTCTGGTCGTTGATCTGCAGCCTGCTCAGAGTTGGAGTTTCAGCTCTGTGACTTTTCTTAAAGTTTGATTCAGACTGAGCGGTGCAGAGCGAGCACGCTCCACCGTACTCACACGCCGTCTTTCCCATGCTTACATCTTTAGAACAATGGCACGACTCTTCTAGCAGCTTTAAGGCAACATGACATGACACGGCGCAGCACTGGAGGAGTGATGATGAAGATTAAGAAAGCTTACGGCTCTGCCAAGAGTTGCAAAGGTGAAGCCAGAACAAACAGAGAGGGCGAGTAGATGTCAGGAGGTTTGATGTGCCAAACACGTCCTGAGAGGTTTCAGTAATTTAACGTCTCTCTGAGGTCACTGGAACAAAGGTACCTCACACAGCGCTCACTAAACAACAATAGAGTCGTTGTTGAGGTTTCAGTCCGTACCTGGAAGTGTTCGTCTGAACAGGCTTTGTTCTCTTTGGTATGCTTCAGACGCCCAGCAGCTCTGAGACCAGCTCAAGGAGTCTCTGGGATTCAGGTTCAGAGGTGATGAAACACAGAGGTGAGGAGGATCACATGATGTGTGGTTCACAGACTGAGCTGTGAGGGGACACATGAGTCCTCAGACCTTTATCACAGCTCTCCGTCTCTCACCTCTTACCTCACGTTCATTTCTTTCACTGACTTTTAAATCCAGCGCCATGAAGAGCGTCTGCGGCGAGTTAAAGTCACAGTCTGCAGGACGCTCCTTATGTAGGGGCCCTGAAGGGGACCTGAAGGGGACCAGAGCAGCGCCTGTATGCTGAGACATTGTTATCAGACATCATGTTTAGATCTCTCTGTCAGGAAGCTCTTCATACACACGTCCAGATCAGAGAGATCAGAGGTTTCACTTTGTCCACAGGGGGCGCCAAACACACAGAAAGTTCCTCACACAGGAGCTCGGACCACTTCAGACAAAGACACTCGAGCTTAAAGACATAACTCTCAACCTCTTAAAGATGTTTTAATCACTGCTGACCTCCTCCTCTGTTTCCTGCAGCCACCATGAAGAACGGGAACGCCATCCGGATGTTTCCTGGAGGGAACGGACAGAACGGGAACACCGCCGACACCGCCGGCCTCTCGAGGGAGAGCTGCTGCAGGTACGACACAGAGTCACTCTCACACTGCAGGATCACCACCTTTAAGCTGACACCTCCTGATTAGACTTTAAAATGAAGAGTTTAAAAACAAACAGCCTCTCAGTCGATCAAACTAAAGCCTGCACGGTGCAGGAGGCTGCACAATGATCACAATATGAAATGAGAGCGAGGTTCAAACCTGCCGATGCTCCGAGCTGCTCAAACAGTTTCTGCAGGACGTGTGCATGATGTTTCATCATCACAGTGTTCATCAGAGTCACATTAAATCAGCTCAATGAGATTCAATCACTGTGTTTAATTTAAGTCACTTCAGTTTGTGTCTCTAACAGTCCTTCACTTGTTTCAGACGCTCTCTGTCTTTGTGATCCTCAGTGTGAGCCAATCACCCAAAGCTCTGATCCTTACTTTATAATATCTGTAGAAATATTTATCATTTAAATGCATCAGATAGGAATACCTCTGAAGGATGAACAGTGTCAGTGACATCAGCTGATTAAATGTTAAATAAAAATCTTTAAATTGAAAAGAAGAAAATCAAGTTTAATCTCTGAATATGACACCTGAGCACCTGCTGTGATTAAAGAACACCTGCAGGAGACTGTGTTAAAGCAGAGTCTGAGAGAAGACAAGCACAGGACACACCTCAGACTGCAGGACTAACATGTTCCAGGTCTGTAGAGATCTGGGAGTAAACCTCTGACTGCTTCCGTCTCTGGAAGGTGAACTCCCACGTTCAGACGGCGGCCCGAGGCACTTAGGTCCGCCTGGCTCAGGTCCGCCTGGCTCAGGTCCTCCTGGCTCAGGTCCGCCTGCGTCCCTCAGACGGTGTTTATTTGAGCCTCAGTCGTGTTGTTCTGAGTTAATCCTCTCTCTCCGCTCAGGAGGAAGTGTTCACAGGTGAAGCTGCTCGTCTCAGTCTGCTCGCCAAGCTCAGCCACGCTCTGTGATTCTTAACAAAACCTGAGACTGTGACGTCTCTGTGTACACCTGTCACCTGTCACCTGTCACCTGCCACCTGCCACCTGTCACCTGCCACCTGTCGGGACACTTTCACCCTCTTACATCATCACCTCAGACTCTGATTGTTTCAGACAAAGACTCTTTGGAAGCTGTTGACTGAAGGTTTATAACTTTCTCTCTGCAGCATCAGGAAGAACAGACGACTCAGACTCTCCACACTCTCTGTTTAGTCCACAGGAGAACGGTCTGAAGAGATCCTGCTCCCCTTGAAGTCTGCAGACCGGTTCTGCTCTCAGTGAACACAGCTCAGGGTTAGATCAGAGTCACATGTAAACACCCTGAGAGTGATGAGAGCACGATGTAGGACTTTATTTCACTCCTTTATTTCATCCTCAGATATCAAGGTTAATAAAAAATGCAGGTTAACAAAAGAAATCCTAACTCTTTATTATTCCAGTTATTTTCACACAATGACCTTTTAAAAGTGTTCAGACTATTTTATAATATTTATCATAAACTTAAAGCCTCCACTCTCTCTGTCAGATACAAGGCTACGACCAGACATGTGCATGTAAATGTCATCTCCCTCACCAGCAGGTTAAACCTCATATTTATATCCCTGTAGGTCTCATGTGTGTAAGCTGTAGTTCAGTCTTCTGCCACAGGGTGGAGCTGTAGCTCAGGGTGACTCTGCTGTAACAACATGTGAACTTCTTTAAAATCCTCTCACTGAGGAACGATCCTCTGAACCTGAAGAGAAGAAGAGACACGCAGCCTCATGATGAACACGCTCTGTGTGTGTGATGTGTGTGTGTGTGATGAGGGATGTGTGTGTGTTACAGTGTGTTACTGCTGTACTCAGTGTGTGTGTCCTGCAGGAGCAGAGGAAGTGTGTGTGTGTGTGTGCTGACGGTCTGTCTCCTCTGTAGGCGCTGAACGGGTTCGTTCTGGTGGTGGCCTCGGACGGGACCGTGTTCTACTCGTCTCACACCATCAAGGACTACCTGGGCTTCCATCAGGTGAGGACCCTTAACCTCGTACTGACACTGTGGACTACTGGTGTTTAAAAAGGGGCGGAGCCTGTGTGTAACCGATGGTGTTCTCTGTTCCTCTCTGACAGTCGGACGTGGTTCATCAGAGCGTGTTTGACCTGATCCACACTGACGACCGGACCCTGTTCAGGCAGCAGCTCCACTTCGCCCTGAACCCTCCGACCGCTGGTGCTGAGGGCGACGGTAAGACCTGAACCCGAGTGATGACGCCCTCCCTGAAGACCGAGTCCCTTCTGTGTCCTCTGTTTAACTCCTCCTCATGCCTTCCTGTGTTTCAGCCCTGCAGACTTCTGGGACCACGATGATGTACAGCCCGGAGCAGCTTCCTCCAGAGAACTCGTCCTTCCTGGAGAGGAGCTTCGTGTGTCGGTTCCGCTGCCTCCTGGATAACTCCTCGGGCTTCCTGGTCGGTGCAGAGTTCAAAGTTGGGATGAAATGTTGGGAGCTACTTCCAGAAGTCAACACTGACCTGGTCTCGTTTTCAGGCTCTGAAGTTCCAGGGTCGGCTGAAGTACCTCCACGCTCAGAGGTTTCTGAAGGAGAACGGGTCGAGTAACAAACCTCAGCTGGCTCTGTTCGCCATCGCCGTGCCGGTCCAGGCTCCGTCCATCATCGAGATCCGGACTAAGATGCTCCTCTTTCAAGCAAACAAGCTGGACTTCACGCCCATGGGCATCGACAGCAGGTGCTCTTTAAACCCTTCTCTTAAACCTGGACTCTGTTCCTGGCAGAGAGAAAAACCTCCAGGTGGTTTTCCTCCTGACGCCAGCTCCGTGTGTTTCTCCAGGTCTTAGAGGAAGAAGTCACAGGCTGTCATATTTGTTAGCTGAAGTCCAGTAGAGGAGGATCTTTATAAACTGTGGTTCTCTCTCTGCAGGGGGAAGGTCATCCTGGGATACTCAGAGACCGAGCTCTGCATGAAAGGCTCCGGATACCAGTTCATCCACGCTGCTGACATGATGTACTGCGCTGACAACCACATGCGCAGTGAGTGTACACTCTGATCACATGTTCAACCACACACACACACATACACACACACACATATATATACACACACACACACATACACACACACACACATATATACACACACACACACACACATATATACACACATACACACACACATATATACACACACACAACATACAAACACACACACCACACAAAACCACAAACACAAAAAACACACAAACACACCACAACAAAACACACACAACACACACAAACACAAACACACACACACAAACAAACACACACACACACAAACAACACACATGACAGGCGAAAACATAACAGAGAACACGTCATGTTCAAAGTTCTGATCCAAGTCTCACTGTGTGTGTGTGTGTGTGTGTGTGTGGGTGTGTGTGGTTGTGTGTGTGTGGTGTGTCTCTGTGTGTGTGTGTGTGTGTCTCTGTGTGTGTGTGTGTGTGTGTGTGTCTCTCTGTAGTGTGTGTCTCTGTGTGTGTGTGTGTGTGTGTCTCTCTGTGTGTGTGTGTCTCTGTGTGTGTGGTTGTGTGTGTGTGTGTCTCTGTATGTGTGTGTCTGTGTGTGTGTGTGTGTGTGTGTGTGTGTCTCTCTGTGTGTGTCTCTGTATGTGTGTGTGAGTCTCTCTCTGTGTGTGTGTCTCTGTGTGTGTGTGTTTGTGTGTGTGTGTGTGTCTCTGTGTGTGTGTCTCTCTGTGTGTCTGTGTGTGTGTCTCTCTCTGTGTGTCTCTGTGTGTGTGTGTCTCTCTGTGTGTCTGTGTGTGTGTGTCTCTCTGTGTGTCGGTGTGTGTGTGGTCTTGTGTGTGTGTGGTGTGTGTTTGGTGTGTGTGTGTGTGTTTGTGTGTGACAGGTGTGTGTGTGTGTGTGTCTCTCTGTATGTGTGTGTGTCTCTCTCTCTGTGTCTGTGTGTGTGTGTGTGTGTGTGTGTCTCTCTGTATGTGTGTGTGTGTGTGTGTGTCTCTCTCTCTGTGTGTCTCTCTGTCTGTGTGTGTGTGTGTCTCTCTGTATGTGTGTGTGTGATTCTCTGTGTGTGTGTGTGTGTGTGTCTCTCTGTGTGTGTGTGTCTCTGTGTGTGTGTGTGTGTGTGTGTCTCTGTGTGTGTTTGTGTCTCTCTGTGTGTGTGTGTGTGTCTCTCTGTATGTGTGTCTGTGTGTGTGTGTCTCTCTGTGTGTGTGTGTGTGTGTGTGTCTCTCTGTATGTGTGTGTGTGTGTGTCTCTCTGTGTGTGTGTGTGTGTGTGTGTGTGTGTGTGTGTGTGTGTCTCTCTGGTGTCTCTCTGTATGTATGTGTGTGTGTGTGTCTCTCTGTGTGTGTGTGTGTCTCAGTGATAAAGACCGGTGAGAGTGGGATGACGGTGTTCCGGTTGCTCAGTAAGAGCGGCGGTTGGGTCTGGGTGAAGGCGAACGCCAAGCTGATCTTCAAAGGAGGAAGACCGGACTTCATCATCGCGTACCAGAGGGCGCTGCTGTGAGTGTGTGATCATGACTTCAGGTTCAGGTCTCAGGAGACCCTCCAGACGGTGACGGGTTGTGTTGGTGTGTTTCAGGAACGCGGAGGGGGAGGAGTACCTGCGTCAGAGGAGGCTGCAGCTCCCCTTCAGCTTCACCACGGGGGAGGCGGTCCTCTACAACAACGGGCCCACCGTGGACGTCACCCAGTTCCAGTTCAACAAGATGTTCAGCAAGAACGACCCAGCACGGACGAGGACCCCCGCTCTCTGCTGGACTGCTTCCTGAGACAGGACGAGGCCGCCTACACCAGGACCATCGACCCCCCCACACCCCTGGACCAGGTCTTCATGGACAGCCGCGCTCTGGTCAGGTCCCCAGTGACGGATGGCAGGAGGGCGGGGCTGCGACGGCGAACCCCGTGGTGAAGGAGGAGGCCAAGCAGTCGGTGATGGCGGTGATGGATAACCTGGGAAGATGGCGCAGAGCAGCGACTTCTGTGCGGCGCTGCAGAACCTGGAGGTGGAAGGCGGAGCTTGTGGATGGGAGAACGCCCTGAAGAGTTGAGTCAGGAGGAGCTTCAGCAGAGCAACGTGAGCTCTGAGGCCGACGGCATCCTCACCAGCGACATCTTTGACTACATCGACACCGTCCTGTTCAAGGAAAGGGCGAGGACGTTCTGAACGGAGGGACCGCCCCCCTGCCTGTCTGCAAACGGCCTTCAGGACCTCGCCGGACTCTGTGACCCCCAGCTGTTCCAGACCCTTAGTCCGGACCGCAGCGGCCTCCCAATGAACGGATCTACGCTCAGCAGCAGAACACAGACGCTCATATGTTCAGCAGCTCACAGAAACTGTCCCACCACGGTCCCCTGATCACCCCCCCAAGACCCAAACCTGCCCCCCCTCCAGCAGCTGCAGCTCCACGACATCTTCAGCCCGTCCATCGAGCTCCCCGAGCTCTCCATCCCCGACATCTCGGCCTCCTTCCAGCCCTGTGGACAGACCCCCAACGCCCGCCCTCAGCCCAGCCAGCTGCTGCGGTCTCCTCAGAACACTTTCCTGCAGAGCGCCGGCACAGCGCCAAAGCGTGGAGCACCGGCGCCCTGGACCTCCTGCCTCCTCTGATCCCCTGCAGTGACTTTAACCCCTCCGCACACCCAATGCTCCTGTTTCTTTTTCCCCAATGTGTCTGCAGGGAAGCCCCCTACAGAGTGCCCACAGCCAGCAGGTCCAGCAGGTCCAACAGGTCCAGCAGGTCCAGCAGGTCCAGCAGGTTCAGCAGTGGCCACAGGTCCAGCAGGTCCACAGGTCCAGCAGTCCAACAGGTTCAGCAGTGGCCGCATAGGTCAGGTCCAGCAGGTTCAGCAGTGGCCTCAGGTCCAGCAGGTCCAGCAGTCCAGCAGGTCCAGCAGTGGCCACAGGTCCAGCAGAACGGACTCGGACTGATGCCGGCGTGCCAAAGCCAAACGTTCCCCCATGCCGGTCCTGGATCTCCGACTGACCCCCGCTCAGCAAGGGGGCCTGGCATGTGGTCAGGCAGCTTCTCAGAGCAGCTGCATGTTCAACCAGCACTTTTCCTCCGGTCCAGCGGGGGGCGACGTTCTAGCTCTCTCAGGGTCTGTGGGCCTGAGGGGGGCAGACGAGACTCTGGATCAGAGTCCTCCTCAAGGTTCCTGCTACTTCCAGTGGAGTCACAGCGAGCCGGTGGTGGGGACGTCGGCCATAATCCAGGAGAACGCCAACATCAGCCCTCTGACGGCTCCGCCCACCATGCCCTCCTCCGAGCACGCTCTGCAGCACTTCCTGGACTGCCACAGACCCACAGAGGTCAACATGTTCCACTGTGAGTCTCCTCTGAACCCGTAGAGACCGGGTTTTTGTTGAACATGTCTGTCCTCTGAGTTTGACTTGTGATCCTGTGTCCTCTGGTCTTCTCTCAGCAGGATGAAAGTCTCTGCAGAGCGCTCGGACGTCCTCGGCCTCCTGCTGGAGACGATGAACCTGTCGGAGGAGGAGAGACGAGCGATGCGTCTCTGCAGGATCAGATCCAGGAGGAGACGGACTCAAACAACAGGACTATATCTGCCTGAACAGAGCCGCCCCTCAGACTCTCACTCTGTGTTTTATATCACCATGTATCATGAACTCTGTCCAGTCTGTCATGTTTAAAGCTTGCCTTTATTTTTTACCTGAAGACGCTCTTTAATGATAATGAAGTATAACGCCACACGACCATCGTCAGGACGACGACCAGCCAAACCAAAGAAACACATTAAAGGGAAACCAGCCAGCGTCCTCACACAGAGAGCTGCATCTACAGACGAGCCTACACCTTCCTCTTCATCTCTCTAAACTCATCATCATCATCATCATCATCCTCATCCTCAGAGTGAATCCCTGAGAGCACACACAGCTTTATATTCACAGATACTCCCTTTGTTAGAGGACGTCATTAACTCAGGTTAAACATGTGGATCAGTTTGATTCCTGCAGAAAGTTTCCCTTAAAGCATGTCAGAGATAATCCTCATGATGAGGACCTGAGAGGAAACATGGTCCAGACGTCTCTCCCTCATAGACAGTCTCAGACCTGCATGTATATTAACCCTGCAGTCTCTCTAACAGCCAGCAGGGGGCACACTCACTGTTTATAAAAACAATGATCTCATGTAAAGTCATGAGATTGAATCCCAATGAATCAGGACTTGATTTAACAGGCTCTCTTTAGAGAAGAATAAGGCCTCAGCTTCTTCACTTCTTCTTCTTCAACACAGCGTGAAGAGGATAAAATAATTCAGCCCTCTCTGGAGAGGAGTAATCAGGCAGTGTGTATGCACTGCCTCCTCCTCATCATAGGATCCCCTCTGGATGTGAAACAGAGTGTTTAACTTTCCAAAGTCCATCCTCAAACCGCTGGAGGACGTCAGGACGTGAGGACGTCAGGACGTGAGGACGTGAGGACGTCAGGACGTCAGGACGTCAGTCAGGACGTCAGGACGTGAGGACGTCAGTCAGGACGTGAGGACGTCAGGACGTCAGGACGTGAGGACGTGAGGACGTCAGGACGTGAGGACGTCAGGACGTCAGTCAGGACGTCAGGACGTCAGGACGTCAGTCAGGACGTCAGGACGTCAGGACGTCAGGACGTCAGGACGTCAGGACGTCAGTCAGGACGTGAGGACGTCAGTCAGGACGTGAGGACGTCAGGACGTGAGGACGTGAGGACGTCAGGACGTCAGGACGTCAGGACGTCAGTCAGGACGTCAGGACGTCAGTCAGGACGTCAGTCAGGACGTGAGGACGGCCGGTCCCTCTTCTTCTCAGTCTGTGATTCACTCTGAAGACCTAAAGGATGCAAACACTCAGTGTGTTCAGTCTGACACTGAGCGAGTCAGAGTTCAGTGATCAGTCCTTTTAAAGCCCTGCTGCTGTATTGATAACCAGAACGTTCACATCTGCAGCTCGGTCTGTTAATCTGCAGTAATCCAGACGTGATGTTCTACAGACGCTGAGCCACGCGGCAGCAGGAACTCTGAGCAGCTGAAAGGTGAAGCCGTCTGGACGTACCTGAGCTTCTGGTCTGTCTTCTCTGTCCTTCTAGAGCCACGACCTCGCTCAGAGAGGTGAGGAGCTGCAGGTTCAGGTCTTTACTCCTTTACATGCACATCTTATGGAAACAAGGGACACCACTTGCCTCAGCTGTGACCGGTCTCTGCAGAGACGGAAAGTTCCCCTCGTATTTACTCTCTCTTTGTTACCCTGAACTACAGCATTACTACGGCAGCTTTACTGTATCACTCAGTATTTACCTTACCTTATATTTTGTACTCCTCAGAGATGACCACAAGGGAGTCTGGCTGCTGATTGGTCGTCTTCAGACAGACTGTGATACCGTCACACGACACCACGTGTGAAAAAGCCAATGATTATCCACAGCTGTGTTTCTGTGTTGATGCTAACATGTGCCTTGACAGATTCCAGTTTCTATTATTGTAAAAAAGAAAAAAGACAAAAAAGTCACTTTAATCTGTTTTAATAATCCATCATCATATTATATCTGAATGTAGCCATGACATCATATCCTCCATGTAAACAAATAAACAGCCTTTGTCTACTGCCTGAGGACTCTCATTCATACAGGTGAGTGCACCGCTGAACACTGTTCACCTGTTCATTACATCAGGAGGAGGAGGAGGAGGAGGAGAGGAAGAGGAGGAGACTCATCACCTCAGAGAGTCCAGCAGAGGGCGCCCTCCCTGTTCTCCTCTGTGTCTCAGGTAAACAGCTCCAGCTCACTGCAGGAGTGTGGGTGCATCTCAAAGCTCTAAACGTCCATCCTCACAAAACCAGAACCATGCAACTCTTTCAAACCCCGTGCTCATTAATGATCAGCCTCATATGAGACTTTATTAACCTGACAGGAAACATAACAAGTGTTTTTACTAACAGACAAACTTTACTGTCAAACCAGATAATCCATCCCATAAAAATCCATCCTCTGATTTAATGTTTAAAACTCAGATCGAACACTTTTTAATCTCAGCTCATCAAACAGACTGTTTATGATCTCAGAACACCCTTACTGACTGTTATAAGGACTGTGAAAGGACACCCTTACTGACTGTTATAATGTCTGTTAAATGACACCCTTACTGACTGTTATAAGGTCTGTTAAAGGACACCCTTACTGACTGTTATAAGGACTGTTAAAGGACACCCTTACTGACTGTTATAAGGTCTGTTAAAGGACACCCTTACTGACTGTTATAAGGACTGTTAAAGGACACCCTTAATGACTGTTATAAGGTCTGTTAAAGGACACCCTTAATGACTGTTATAAGGTCTGTTAAAGGACACCCTTACTGACTGTTATAAGGACTGTTAAAGGACACCCTTAATGACTGTTATAAGGTCTGTTAAAGGACACCCTTAATGACTGTTATAAGGACTGTTAAAGGACACCCTTACTGACTGTTATAAGGACTGTTAAAGGACACCCTTAATGACTGTTATAAGGACTGTTAAAGGACACCCTTAATGACTGTTATAAGGTCTGTTAAAAGACACCCTTAATGACTGTTATAAGGACTGTTAAAGGACACCCTTAATGACTGTTATAAGGACTGTTAAAGGACACCCTTAATGACTGTTATAAGGACTGTTAAAGGACACCCTTAATGACTGTTATAAGGTCTGTTAAAGGACACCCTTAATGACTGTTAAAGGACTGTTAAAGGACACCCTTAATGACTGTTATAAGGTCTGTTAAAGGACACCCTTACTGACTGTTATAAGGACTGTTAAAGGACACCCTTAATGACTGTTATAAGGACTGTTAAAGGACACCCTTAATGACTGTTATAAGGTCTGTTAAAGGACACCCTTACTGACTGTTATAAGGACTGTTAAAGTGCCCTGTGTGTGCGTATGTGCGTGTGTGCGTGCGTGTGTGTGTGTCTGTGTGTGCCTGCATGTGCCTGCATGGTCTCCCTGCAGACCTACAGGATGACCTTGACCAGCAGACAGTCTCTCCTCTCTCTCTCTCAGTCCGGTCTGTCGGGCTCAGAGCATGAAAACACATTTACAGCTCGCGAGGCATCAGGCCCTCGGGACGCTCTGAGTCTAAACCCTGAACCTGAGACTGAGAGTCCGGCTCTCTGAGACCGAGGGTCCGGCTCTCTGAGACCCAGAGTCCGACTCTCTGAGACCCAGAGTCCGGCTCTCTGAGACCCAGAGTCCGGCTCTCTGAGACCCAGAGTCCAGCTCTCTGAGCATGAAGGGCAGAGAGGGAGATATCTGCAGACTGTGAATATTCACACTCAGGTTGAAGAGCAGGTTTCCTGACGTCCTTCAGGTCATCGGATGAAGACTGAGAGCTCTGAGTTTGTTCTCCTCCAGCTCCTTCCTGAAACTCTCTGCTCACAGAAACACGTTCACTTGTCGCTCAGCTTTCCTCCAGGAATACAGATTATTCCAGTTTCAGAGATTAAAAACCTGCACCAGTTCAGGTTCAGGTTAAAGAGACTCCTGTTCCTCTAAGGCGGACTATGTGGAAGACTTCATCGGTCCTGAAAAAGGCGAGGGTCTATCCTCTGGGGAGCAGGTCTTCGTCAGCGAGTCCAGGTCTTGGAACAGGGGACTCCCTGGTAAAGAGAGCTCCTCAGAGTCAGACTCAGCCTATAGCATGTTGGCCTAGTTTCCTACACATGCTGTGGGGGTCTGCAGGTCCCTGGGGGTCTGGTCATGTGACTGGATGTATGCAGCAGCTGAACGTGTGGATGACGTTTCGTCTTTGTCTGAAGTCAAGAGGTCTCTTCTCTGAGTCCACATCCAGACAGGGACTCGCTCAGAGGGTTCAGCTGTGGCTGCAGGGCCAGGACCACAATGTAGACCTCCAGAGTCCTCCACAGGCCCCCTTTGATGGATGCGGTGATGATCTGAGCGGTGTTTCTGCAGAGTTCAGTGTTGAGTCAGGAGATGATGATGTCTTGGAGCGCTGCGTTTCCTCATGAGACCGAGTCCAGAATGTTTAAACTTTACATGAAGGATAACAAAGCTTTGATCCTCTTTGAGATGTCCTGGTTTAAATCAGAAACCTGCTCTATCTTCAGGAGGAACTTGATGTAAAGAGATGACTCTGTCCTCTGATCCTATCCTTTTATTAATTACAGCATCGTGTTCATACACTGACGGCATCTTCCACAAATGTCCCATAAATAATTATGATATTCACAACCAGACGTCTGGAAACACCTTCTCATTCAAGGGTTTGTATTTATTGTAAGGATTGTAAACACTGTAGATTAATACTGAAGACATCAACACTATGAAAGAACAGATGGAATTATTTAATGAACCAAAAAGTGTTAAACAAAGCAGAACATGTTTTAGATTTTAGATTCTGTAAAGTAGCCCCCTTTTTCCTCTCAGTCTGCTTCATGAAGTGGTCTCCTGGAATGGTTTCTGTCAGTCTGCTTCATGAAGTGGTCTCCTGGAATGGTATCTCTCAGTCTGCTTCATGAAGTGGTCTCCTGGAGTGGTTTCTAATTAACATGAGCCTTGTCAAGAGTTCATTTGTAGAATGAATTTGATAGTGTTGATGTTTTCAGTATTAATCTATAATGTTGAAATAATTAAATAAATAAAAACCATTGGATGAGAAGGTCTGAACAATCGTTGGACTGGTAGTCAAAATTACAAACAGCTGACGGTTTATTTATCAAGTCACAGAGAGCTGAGGTTCCCTGTTTGCTGATGGTTATTAAATATGTCATATTAATTTGAATTATTCCTTTAGAGTGTTGCATTTCATCATCTTTACAGCTGTTAATCTAGAAACTGTTATATGTGATATTTATTTTTTATTTATTTTTGAAGAAGAAGAAGAAGAAGAAGAAGAAGAAGAAGAAGAAGAAGAAGAAGAGAAGAAGAGAAGAAGAAGAAGAAGCTGTAGTTTTTAGATGTTTTATTATTATGTTGCTGTCGGCTGAGAGAACATCACTTTGTCTTTATATGCAGAAAGGATCTTTATAATATTACAGCATGTGTTAAACTCAGACAGTAAGGAGAGTTTAGAAGCACTGAAGGATATAAAGCTAACAGAGGAGAGTCTGCAGATCCAGGTCCCAGAGTCCTTTACCATCATGTGTTGTTTTTAATATATAAATATGCTCCTTAATGATGAACTGAGATTACACTTTAATAACTCTGAGGCTCTGTAATGATCCCCTCCCTAGTCAGGCCTCCTCCTGGTCTCTCTGCAGCCTACTCTAGAGCGGACTCTGAGAAGTCCAGCTGTCCCCTGTGTGCAGGTGCAGACCCTCAGACTCTCAGACCCTCAGACCCTCAGATCCTCAGACCCTCAGATCTCTCTTTAATGCTGAATTAAATTCATCTCCATAATTTAAAAGTCTAACCCCTGACCCACATTCAGCCACTGCGGGCTCCACATAAACCTCCATCTCTCCTCCTGGGCGCTGATTGGACGCGGGGACTCGCTCGGGAACGCGCCTACGTAGACGCGCTCGGCCTGTGTTTCCAGGAGACACTCTCACGTGCCCGCGCATGCCTCCTGCCCATGCATGCTGTCATTTTGTAACATGGCTCTCGTGCGCGCTCCCGTCAGAGATCTGTGTCGCGCGTGCCCGCCGGTGGAATGCGCGCGGCCGCGGTCCTGTCCTGTCCTCGCGCTGATTGGAGTTTCTCCTGATGTCGGTTATTAGATGGAAAGAGTTGGTCTCTCTGCAGCTTCGTGGATCAGTTTGCAGCTCCGTGGATCAGTTTGCAGCTCCGTGGATCAGTTTGCAGCTCCGTGGATCAGTTTGCAGCTCCGTGGATGTTTGAGGACCTGAGGAGGGATGAGGAGGATTCCAGACTCTTCAGGAGGATTCAGGACTCTGCTCTGATCATCTGATCCTGGTTTTAATCATGAGGATGAAAACTCTTTATCGACGTTTGACTTGGAACAAGTTCATCTGTGCGTCAGGCTGAGGGACAAACCCCGAGTCCTGGTCCCTCTGATCCGTTTCTACAGGACCTGATCCTGCTGAGTCCTGGTGGTTCCTCTGATTCGTTCTTCCTGGACCTGATCCTGCTGCGTCACTTTTTATTCTTGATCAGGATTTTAGTTTCTGAATTAATTTCCGGCCGGAGCAGAAGAACGAGGCGCAGACCCCGATCGATGAAAAACCTGCCCCCCTTTGGTCTGAGTGGATTCCTGTAAGGTGCAGATTGATAAAGAATGTGTTTGCAGAGCTGATCTGGAGGATTACTGCAGAATACTCTGCGTGGCTTACATGTAGAGAGAGGCTCTGTGTTTCTGTGGATCCATCAGAGGCTTATATAAGAGAGCCGACATGTATGCAGGACGCAAGAGGAGGAAACCAGTCCAGAGAGCGTGAGTCCTTTATTCCATTATTATTATAATAAACACATCCTAATAAATCAGAGTAATAAAGGAAGGGTCTGAGGGCTGAGAGGGATCCTACAGGATGTGTTTAAACGGACCTGCTACATGTACAGAGAGCTGCTCCCCTCACGGGTCGGACCTCCCTGTAATCAGTGGTGTTCCTGTGAATGCACATTAATTCTCCTTCATATAGATCAGGTTAAATGAATGATATAAAGGTGGATCCTGAGGCTCTGTAGGCTCTGAGGCTGTGTATGCTCTGTAGGCTCGGTATGCTCTGTGCGTGATGGCTGAGCATGGCTGCTGCTGCTGCTGCTGCTTTAAAGCCTGAGGATTATTCCAGGCCTGCAGCCTCGGCCTGATTTTAACCTTCAGCTCTTCCCTCTGAGATCTGATCCACGCAGATTTAATTCTATCATTAAAACACGATCAAACACTAACGAAACAGAGACCAGGATCCTGATCCGGGTCTTTATCTGCATTAATGTGGGCCACAGAGACCCGGTGCGGGGCGCTGCGCCATTTTCAGTCTAAACGCCCTTCAGAGGCTCGGAGGAGTTTATTCTGTTTATTCTCTTCATGAGGTTTAATTTAAATATTACATTAAACTGAATAAAATCAGAGTGTTTTTAGGCTTTAATTTAGAAATGATTAAATGATTATTATCAGGCCTTTAGGCCTCTTTAAATAAAGACTCAGACTGGGATTAAATATAAACTCACTAACATCTTAATAAAAACGGATCCAGGTCTCAGACTCTGGATCAGCTGTGATCAGAAACTCGGAGCAGCTTCTGTTGTGTATGACATCATGCACCTCAGCCTGACGCCATTTCCCTGTTTACATGTCCATCTGCAGGCCAGCAGGGAGGCACAGAGCTGAAGGACAATAATAATAATAATAATAATAATAAAATAATAATAATATCATTATTATGATGAGATGATGATGATGATGATGATGATCTCACGAGTTTAGAGGAGCTGTGCACAGTGAGGCCTCGCTGATGGAGGTTTGATCCTGCAGCATTATTCTGCAGTATTTTAATATAATGTTTTTATTAGATTGCATTGACCTGTGAGAGTTTTACAGACTGATCCATGGTTTACAATAATTCCTGTAAACAGTCAGTAAATGTAGGACTCCTTAAAAATCCCAATAATCCTCCTCTGTGATGGGACAGATCCTACCCGGACTCAAACTGTCAGCAGGACTGGGTTCAGGGTTAGGGGGGCTAAATTTAACTCTGGACTGAAGAGAATCAGAATCAGATCAGAATCAGAATCAGCTTTATTCGCCAAGTATGCTTGAACACACAAGGAATTGACTTTGGTAAACTGTGCTCTCTTTGTACAAGGCATAAGAATAAGAATAAGAATAAGAACTACAATAAAAAATAAAATGAAATATAATAACAATAACCTTAGCTATAAATACAAAGAAACAACAAATAGCTTGACTAATATGTACAGGCTAAAATAATAGATAAAGTGCAGTGGTGAGTTGCAGAGGTAGTTTTACATTATAAAATAGAAGTTAAATAATACAAAAAATAGAAATATGGAATTCTGCTTGAGAATTGTTGCATTGTATATCTACATGTATATTTACAGAGAGTATTTATCTGACAGGTATGACACTGTTATGGTTTAGTGTTCATCAGAGTGACAGCCTGGGGAAGAAACTGTTCTTATGGCGGTTGTTTTGGCGCACAGTGATCTGTAGCGCCTGCCGGAGGGGAGGAGTTTGAAGAATTTGTGTCCAGGTGTGAGGGGTCAGCGGTAATGCTCCCTGCCCGTTTCCTGGCCCGGGACCGGTACAAGTCCTGGATGGGGGGCAGGTCGACACCGATGATTTTTTCTGCAGTCCTTATAGTCCGCTGCAGTCTGTGTTTGTCTAGTTTGGTTGCAGAGCCAAACCAGACAGTGATGGAGGTACACAGAACAGACTGGATGATGGAGGTGTAGAACATGATCAGCAGCTCCTGGGGCAGGTTGAACTTCCTGAGCTGACGCAGGAAGTACATCCTCTGCTGGCCTTTTTTCTGATTGTGTCTATGTGGGAGGTCCACCTCAGGTCCCGGGAAATAGTGGATCCCAGGAACCTGAAAGAGTCCACAGTAGACACAGTGCTGTTCAGGATGGTGAGGGGGGGGAGTGGGGGGGGGCTTCTCCTGAAGTCCACTGTCATCTCTACCGTCTTGAGCGGGTTCAGCTCCAGATGGTTCTGACTACACCAGAGAGCCAGCTGTTCCACCTCCTGTCTGTAAGCAGACTCGTCTCCGTCCTGGATGAGACCGATGACGGTGGTGTCATCTGCAAACTTCAGGAGTTTCACCGAGGGTCTCCTGAG
>NW_023260051.1:43037-70537 GCF_009762535.1 Notolabrus celidotus
AAAATAGTCTGAACACTTTTAAAAGGTCATTGTGTGAAAATAACTGGAATAATAAAGAGTTAGGATTCTTTTGTTAACCTGCATGTTTTTATTAACCTTGATATCTGAGGATGAAATAAAGGAGTGAAATAAGTCCTACATCGTGCTCTCATCCTCTCAGGGTGTTTACATGTGACTCTGATCTAACCCTGAGCTGTGTTCACTGAGAGCAGAAACCGGTCTGCAGACTTCAAGGGGAGCAGGATCTCTTCAGGACCGTTCTCCTGTGGACTAAACAGAGAGTGTGGAGAGTCTGAGTCGTCTGTTCTTCCTGATGCTGCAGAGAGAAAGTTATAAACCTTCAGTCAACAGCTTCCAAAGAGTCTTTGTCTGAAACAATCAGAGTCTGAGGTGATGATGTAAGAGGGTGAAAGTGTCCCGACAGGTGGCAGGTGACAGGTGACAGGTGACAGGTGGCAGGTGACAGGTGACAGGTGACAGGTGTACACAGAGACGTCACAGTCTCAGGTTTTGTTAAGAATCACAGAGCGTGGCTGAGCTTTGGCGAGCAGACTGAGACGAGCAGCTTCACCTGTGAACACTTCCTCCTGAGCGGAGAGAGAGGATTAACTCAGAACAACACGACTGAGGCTCAAATAAACACCGTCTGAGGGACGCAGGCGGACCTGAGGCCAGGAGGACCTGAGCCAGGCGGACCTGAGCCAGGCGGACCTAAGTGCCTCGGGCCGCCGTCTGAACGTGGGAGTTCACCTTCAGCAGAGACGGAAGCAGTCAGAGGTTTACTCCCAGATCTCTACAGACCTGGAACATGTTAGTCCTGCAGTCTGAGGTGTGTCCTGTGCTTGTCTTCTCTCAGACTCTGCTTTAACACAGTCTCCTGCAGGTGTTCTTTAATCACAGCAGGTGCTCAGGTGTCATATTCAGAGATTAAACTTGATTTTCTTCTTTTCAATTTAAAGATTTTTATTTAACATTTAATCAGCTGATGTCACTGACACTGTTCATCCTTCAGAGGTATTCCTATCTGATGCATTTAAATGATAAATATTTCTACAGATATTATAAAGTAAGGATCAGAGCTTTGGGTGATTGGCTCACACTGAGGATCACAAAGACAGAGAGCGTCTGAAACAAGTGAAGGACTGTTAGAGACACAAACTGAAGTGACTTAAATTAAACACAGTGATTGAATCTCATTGAGCTGATTTAATGTGACTCTGATGAACACTGTGATGATGAAACATCATGCACACGTCCTGCAGAAACTGTTTGAGCAGCTCGGAGCATCGGCAGGTTTGAACCTCGCTCTCATTTCATATTGTGATCATTGTGCAGCCTCCTGCACCGTGCAGGCTTTAGTTTGATCGACTGAGAGGCTGTTTGTTTTTAAACTCTTCATTTTAAAGTCTTAATCAGGAGGTGTCAGCTTAAAGGTGGTGATCCTGCAGTGTGAGAGTGACTCTGTGTCGTACCTGCAGCAGCAGCTCTCCCTCAGAGAGGCCGGCGGTGTCGGCGGTGTTCCCGTTCTGTCCGTTCCCTCCAGGAAACATCCGGATGGCGTTCCCGTTCTTCATGGTGGCTGTAGAGAAACAGAGGAGGAGGTCAGCAGTGATTAAAACATCTTTAAGAGGTTGAGAGTTATGTCTTTAAGCTCGAGTGTCTTTGTCTGAAGTGGTCCGAGCTCCTGTGAGGAACTTTCTGTGTGTTTTGGCGCCCCCTGTGGACAAAGTGAAACCTCTGATCTCTCTGATCTGGACATGTGTATGAAGAGCTTCCTGACAGAGAGATCTAAACATGATGTCTGATAACACATGTCTCAGCATACAGGCGCTGCTCTGGTCCCCTTCAGGTCCCCTTCAGGTCCCCTTCAGGTCCCCTTCAGGGCCCCTACATAAGGAGCGTCCTGCAGACTGTGAGCTTTAACTCGCCGCAGACGCTCTTCATGGCGCTGGATTTAAAAGTCAGTGAAAGAAATGAACGTGAGGTAAGAGGTGAGAGACGGAGAGCTGTGATAAAGGTCTGAGGACTCATGTGTCCCCTCACAGCTCAGTCTGTGAACACACACATCATGTGATCCTCCTCACCTCTGTGTTTCATCACCTCTGAACCTGAATCCCAGAGACTCCTTGAGCTGGTCTCAGAGCTGCTGGGCGTCTGAAGCATACCAAAGAGAACAAAGCCTGTTCAGACGAACACTTCCAGGTACGGACTGAAACCTCAACAACGACTCTATTGTTGTTTAGTGAGAGCGCTGTGTGAGGTACCTTTGTTCCAGTGGACCTCAGAGAGACGTTAAATTACTGAAACCTCTCAGGACGTGTTTGGCACATCAAACCTCCTGACATCTACTCGCCCTCTCTGTTTGTTCTGGCTTCACCTTTGCAACTCTTGGCAGAGCCGTAAGCTTTCTTAATCTTCATCATCACTCCTCCAGTGCTGCGCCGTGTCATGTCATGTTGCCTTAAAGCTGCTAGAAGAGTCGTGCCATTGTTCTAAAAGATGTAAGCATGGGAAAGACGGCGTGTGAGTACGGTGGAGCGTGCTCGCTCTGCACACGCTCAGTCTGAATCAAACTTTAAGAAAAGTCACAGAGCTGAAACTCCAACTCTGAGCAGGCTGCAGATCAACGACCAGAGACGTGTACTCACGTCTCTGCAGCGCGGTGTGTGTGACATCATGCTGCAGGTCCCTAAATACTCCCAGAGCAGAGCAGGATCAGTTACATCACCATCACAGTCTCTGAGTCTCTTTGCAGCTCTCTGTTTCTTAGCATGTCTGAGAAGTCACGTGTGTCTCTTTGTGGACGTTTATCTGTTTTATCCTCAAATTAAACTCCAACAAGACGACTTCACCACCTGAGCATGCACCACCTGAGCATGCACCAACTGAGCATGCACCACCTGAGCATGCACCACCTGAGCATGCACCACCTGAGCATGCACCACCTGAGCATGCACCACCTGAGCATGCACCACCTGAGCATGCACCACCTGAGCATGAAACACCTGAGCATGAACCACCTGAGCATGAACCACCTGAGCATGAACCACCTGAGCATGAACCACCTGAGCATGAACCACCTGAGCATGAACCACCTGAGCATGCACCACCTGAGCATGCACCACCTGAGCATGCACCGTCTCTTTTTAAGGATCCTAAAAGTGTTTTGAAGTGTCTGAAGTCATTCTGATACTCTGGGTCCATCTTTAAACATGTTGTAGTTTTGTGTCTCTGTAGTTGTCCCGTGTCTCCTTGTCTGTATCTCTGTATCAGACTCTTCTTGAAGAGCTCTTTAAATAGTCGGAGTGTGAGCTCTGGATCAGAGAGGAGGAAACTCTGATCCAGCTCTAGTTTTTGGTTTCCCTCCAGAGGACGAGTTTTCTCTTCGCTGGGGTAACAGGCTGTGTATCTGCTCACACACACACACACACACACACACACACACACACACACACACACACACACACACACACACACACACACACACACTCTGCACACTGTTGCATGTGTCCCTGGGGGTTCTGTTTTAGAAGTTCTCGTTGAGTGTGGTTGTTGGCGGTTTCTTATCTGGACGACCACTACAGGAAGATCCTGGATGTGGCCTCTCCCAACCCGTCCGTCCTGTCACGCAACTTCTTTAAGAAGGAGAGGGGCCCCGACACACACACACACACACACACACACACACACACACACACACACACACACACACACACACACACACACACACACACACACACACACACACACACACACACACACACAAACACACAGCTCAGAGAGGAGGCAGACAGTGTTTACACAGACACACAGACCTGCACAGTCTGACAGACACACGTCAACACCGCGCTAAGAACACCAGCAGCCGTGCATACAACCATTACAGACCCAGAGACCAGGACGGCATGAACCACGAGATCCAGATACCAGCAACACGGGGAGAGGGTACAAGAACACATGAGTCATCGCCTCAGACAGACACAGACCATCATCTCTCTCTCTCTCTCTCTCTCTCTGTTTGTTTTTCTTCCCCGTGTGTTGGACTCGTCTTCACACCCTCCTTCCTGATCTCTCTCTCTCTCTCTAACAGCGGAAGCGTCCGTGGCCCAGCAGAGGTTTCGTGGCCCAGCAGAGGTTTCGTGGCCCAGCAGAGGTTTCGTGGCCCAGCAGAGGGTTGGTGTCGTGTGCAGCAGCTGGAGAGAACTGGGAAAGGATTACCACCAACATCAAACATGCTCAGCGCCTCCACAGAGACCAGGGAGCCCACATGTAAACCAACAACTGTTGCACAACATTTTCCATTACCGGGTTCACCGTCTGATTCCAGTATCCTGATCGATCTGATTCAAGGCTTAAAACTCCTCGTCTGATCTCTGAGATCAAAACTTAAAGTTCCTCTGAGCCGGACAGATCCAGGGACATGAAGACCTGAAGGATGAGGACAGCTGCTCCTCACATCAGCCTCAAACAAACACGCGACTGGACGACAGGAGTCAGTCCAGCTGCAGGTCTACACTGACCTGCAGGAAGTCTGAGCCTGGTTTATAGAGCTGCAGGTCTACACTGACCTGCAGGAAGTCTGAGCCTGGTTTATAGAGCTGCAGGTCTACACTGACCTGCAGGAGGTCTGAGCCTGGTTTATAGAGCTGCAGGTCTACACTGACCTGCAGGAGGTCTGAGCCAGGTTTATAAAGCTGCAGATCTACACTGACCTGCAGGAGGTCTACACTGACCTGCAGGAGGTCTGAGCCGGGTTTATAAAGCTGCAGGTCTACACTGACCTGCAGGAGGTCTGAGCCTGGTTTATAGATCTGCAGGTCTACACTGACCTGCAGGAGGTCTACACTGACCTGCAGGAGGTCTGAGCCAGGTTTATAAAGCTGCAGATCTACACTGACCTGCAGGAGGTCTACACTGACCTGCAGGAGGTCTGAGCCAGGTTTATAGAGCTGCAGGTTTCTTGGTGAGAGCTGGACTTCTCTATCTGAACATGCAGTCAGTCAGGAGGGTCTGCCTTCAGATACACCAGGAACTGATCCGCTTTAAGACCTCAGCCCAGATCCAGACCGTCCTTCCTGAGCTCAGGGGTTAAGATCCTGATCTCCTGAACCTGATGTAACAGGATTAAGAGAGGAGGGTCTCTCAGCTGCACATCAGAGTCAGTCTGAAGATCTGGTGTACTCGAGACCTCCTCTCTTCCACTCCACCACCAGGAGGCGCTGCTGCAGTTCTCTGTGAAGACCCTGTTTGTGAGTCAGTCTGAGGAGGTCTAAGTCCTGAACCCTGCTCCCCCCTGACCCTGTAGAGGAGAAGCTGCTGGCTCAGAAGAAAGAATGTAAACTGTGAAGAGAACAATACGTGAGTCTTTACTGAGCCGCTCTCTCAGACAAACATTCACCCTGAAGACTTCCTCCTGTAGTCCTCTAACTGAGGTGAAACCTGAGACCCAGAGAGGCCACATCAGACCGTGGCTCCCGGTCTCTGAAGAGGGGCCATTAAGGGATTGTAGAGACGCAGAGCGAGGAGTCACTCCAGGCGAACATCCTCGTCATTCAGAGAGGCGCAGCGTTTAAAGGATTTGGATTCTTTTCATCATGAAGCAATTAAATGAGACTCAAAGAGCCGAGACCGGGGGGGGGGGGGAGACCTGCACCAGATCCCGTCAGACAGCTTCGGGAAGCAGGTTACCAAGAACTGTTCAGAGGTTCAGGGTTTGATCTGAGAGGACCCAGACGAGGAGAAAGAATACAGAACTCTGAGCTGGACTAGCAGATCCTATAGTCTCCTTTAGACCCTGAGCTCTGAACTGGACTAACAGATCCTACACAGTCTCCTTTAGACCCTGAGCTCTTAGACTCTGTGAGACTCTCTGGGACTCTCTGAGACTCTGTGAGACTCTCTGGGACTCTCTGAGACTCTGTGAGACTCTGTGGGACTCTCTGGGACTCTCTGGGATTCTGTGAGACTCTCTGGGACTCTCTGAGACTCTCTGAGACTCTCTGGGACTCTCTGAGACTCTCTGGGACTCTCTGAGATTCTCTGGGACTCTCTGAGACCGGGTAGAAAGATCAGAAAGAGGAAATGCTGTCACGGTCTGGCCTCCTGCCCGGTTCAGGGAGAGTCTGAAGCATGCCGGCGATACTCGAGGGAATATTATCTTGATTTGAAAACATTTAGTTCCAGTAGATCCTGAGCAGAGATCTGGGTTCTCACGCAGACCTGCAGGGACGGGCAGAGCTGGAAATCAGCGAGCCAATGAGCCGGGTCAGTCGGTGCACAGGTTCCGCCCCCCCATCAGTCCTCTGATTAAAGTCCTCGCTCACTTCCACGGCTTCAGGGGAAGGAAGCTGTTTTAGTTTTAATCTTATTTATTCTAACATTTAAGTTCAGATTTATTCCTTTTTATAGTAAATATATTTATAGACAGTCAATATATTTATAGACAGTAAATATATTTATAGATGTTAAATATATTTATAGATGTTAAATATATTTATAGATGTTAAATATATTTATAGATGTTAAATATATTTATAGACAGTAAATATATTTATAGATGTTAAATATATTTATAGACAGTAAATATATTTATAGACAGTCAATATATTTATAGACAGTAAATATATTTATAGACAGTCAATATATTTATAGATGTTAAATATATTTATAGACAGTAAATATATTTATAGACAGTCAATATATTTATAGATGTTAAATATATTTATAGACAGTAAATATATTTAAAGACAGTAAATATATTTATAGACAGTAAATATATTTATAGACAGTAAATATATTTATAGACAGTAAATATATATTATTATCATTGTTTTTATTTAATTTAATTTAATATTATTTAACTTATTTTATTTATTTGAATTAGTTTATTTTATTGTCTTTTATTTTTATGATGTTGTATTTGCACTCGTTCTGAACGTAACACTGTTTTTGAAGTGTTGCATGTTCCTCTGCAGACTGTTTCCTGATCTGACACAGAGGGTCTCTAAAGGACCAACAACACACTCTGATATGTGTGATCGTCCCCGTGCAGAGAGAGAGACAGACAGACAGACAGAGAGGGACAGACAGAGACAGAGAGGGACAGACAGAGAGAGAGAGAGACAGAGAGAGAGGGACAGACAGAGACAGACAGACAGACAGAGAGAGAGAGAGAGAGAGAGAGAGAGAGACAGAGACAGACAGAGACAGAGAGACAGACAGAGAGACAGAGAGAGAGAGAGACAGACAGAGAGACAGACAGAGAGAGACAGAGAGAGACAGAGAGAGAGAGAGAGAGAGACTGAGCGGTCTCTGTTTATCACTCTGTGTTCAGTCTGCAGAGAGCCTGGAGCGGCCCTGCAGGTCTGTTAAGGTCTGTTTGTTTGCTGCAGGACAAAAACCCCGGGAGCAGACCAGATCAAATAAACCCTGATTAAGAAGCATTCAGGGACGGGGTCTGTGCTGCTGCTGGTAGTGATGGTGCTGCTGCTGGTAGTGATGGTGCTGCTGCTGGTAGTGATGGTGCTGCTGCTGGTAGTGATGGTGCTGCTGCTGGTAGTGATGGTGCTGCTGCTGGTAGTGATGGTGGTGGTGATGGTGGTGGTGATGGAGTCTGGCTGCATCTGCTCTTCTAATCTTCACTCTGAGTTATTTTTGGTGTCCTCAGATCTTTTAATGTCGCTGGATGTGGACAGAAGAAGAATCAAAGCTAAATCCAGGTCTCTGTGTTAGGCGTGCCTCGCTGCAGAGATCATATCAGAGTCCAGGCGGACTGCCAACACACACACACACACACACACACACACACACACACACACACACACACACACACACACACACACACACACACACACACACACACACACACACACACACACACACACACACACACACACACACACACACACACACACACACACAACTTCATGTTAGACTGATTCAACTCTTCATGGAGTCCACCTTTGGTTCTACATGTGTTAACTCCTGAACGTAGAATCACTGCGTCTGGATGTCCTGAGAGGTCAGGTCCTGGTCCTGGGAGGTTCTGAGAGGTCAGGTCCTGGTCCTGAGAGGTCCAGAGAGGTCCTGTCAGGACCTGAGAGGTCCTCTTTGCTTCAGTGAAACTCTGCAGCTATGAAACGATGGCAGCAGCTTCTCCTCCTTTCTCGTGTTGGCTCAGAGAGGACTGACAGAAGTCTGCAGGACATCTGAGAGGGTTTAAGAGCGGCTCAGTTACCCCTCACATTACCAGAGCTCTCAGGCCAAACATGGTCTGAGGCCAGGAGCAGAAGAATCTGCTGGACGGGTTTGAATCCTGAGTCTGGATCACACGAAGCTCTCTCTGTAGATGCAGATCTCTGAAGACGTTTGAAATCTGGAAATACACGTCCACGCAATCAACACTGAGGGACCCGTTCTGTCCTGGACTGGACTCTGTTTATACTCTCACATTCCTTCCAGAGCCGGCGGCCCGAATCAGAGGCTGAAATAAAAGTAATAATACATCAAGTGAGTCTGAGAGCAGCTGATTCTGCTTCAGCACATAAACAAACAACGGCATTCTGGAGGACTGTGAATGTCACAGAGAGCCTCGGTGGGCCAGCTCGGCTCGGGCCCACAGAGAGGAGCACAGAGGGTTTGGGTACGAGGGGGGACGCAGCGCTGCGGTCTGAAGGCTGGAGGACTCACAACAAACCTTCCAGAGAGTGGAGATGGAAAAAATGAAAACATGATTCAATCTGTCTCCCAGCGGTCGCTCGCATTCTCACGACATACTGAAAGACGAGTCCGGACTCCAGAGCCAACAGGCAGCTCCTGTCCCCCTAAGCCCAGTCCTGCTCCCAGTCCTGCTCCCACCGTACAAAGCCAGCAGGTGGTCTCTGCTCACACACATCAGGGTCCAGAGCCAGCAGGTGGTCTCTGCTCACACACATCAGGGTCCAGAGCCAGCAGGTGGTCTCTGCTCACACACATCAGGGTCCAGAGCCTGCAGGTGGTCTCTGCTCGCACACATCAGGGTTCAGAGCCAGCAGGTGGTCTCTGCTCACACACATCAGGGTTCAGAGCCAGCAGGTGGTCTCTGCTCACACACATCAGGGTCCAGAGCCTGCAGGTGGTCTCTGCTCGCACACATCAGGGTTCAGAGCCAGCAGGTGGTCTCTGCTCACACACATCAGGGTTCAGAGCCTGCAGGTGATCTATCAGGATCCAGTCCCCCTCCTGACCGGGCTTCCCCTCCACCCTCTCCCTCCTTTGAGCTGTGTTCAGGACTTCAGACGCCCCCCTACCTCTCTCTCCTCCTCCTCCTCCTGCGCTCATGTGAACTGGTTTCTGCGTACACGGTTCAGAGATCCCAAATACCGAGTGAGATGAAATTACAGCGCAGCGCTCGGTGTTACCACATCAACCCTGATTGCTAACAGGCCCTGGATGTTTTCAATGAGCTTGGAGAGCCTGAGCACATTTTTCTCCAGTTTCTAACAGCGTCACACAAATATGTCAGCAGCAGAGAGCCACAAGCCTTCAGAGCATCCAGCTCTGCCTCGTAAAGTCACGCTATGAGGCCGACGGTCCGGCTCGCCCCAGGAAGGAGATCTGCTGTTTGAAGGCAGCCACAAATATCTGTCTCTGTTATCAGCTCTTTAAATCTGAGGCCTCGCTGCTGTTTGTTCCTCTCTCTCTCTCTTTCTCTTACCTCGCACTTTATGGGATCTTTATCTCCCAGGCATGTCCCCACACGAGCGCCCATCCCAGGCTGCTGTTTTGACTGGGATAACCCCGGAGAGGCCGCAGAGTGAGCTCGCTGCAACAAACTCCAGTGTTTAGAAATCTATTGTTGAGCAGCCGTCATCCGTCTTAACATGCAAATGAATCCAGTCCAACTTCCTGTCTCTGAAACTGGGTCAGTTTATTCACTCTGCAGGGTTCCTCCTCATGAGGACCATCAGAGCTACACGGCCTCTGATCCAGTCTGACTCTGTCCTGACATCCTGAGTCCAGCGTGACCGGTCTCTCAGAGTGTTGGGGTCTAATAACACACACCTTAAAGCACTTTAAAGGTGTGTGTTAGTGAGGAACGCTGCTCGTGTTATGAGTCTATCAGCTGATGATGGAGGTGCACAGAGACCGACTCTGTCTCAGCATGAGATTATGTCACGTCCAGGTCGGACTCACGACCCCTCAGATACCCCTTTATGACCAACGCGGACCTGGTTCTAGTTCCGGGCTGGTGCTCGCTGGTTTGGAGCTGGTTGAACTCGTGAACCAACTCGGCACCAGTTTGTTTTTCACCCGCTCGACCCCGTGGAAGAGGCACGTCAGGACGCCACTTCTGTGACCGCTTTTCCCAGCAGCGCCAGAGTGAACTTTCCCTCACAACAACAATGATGGCGGACAACGTAGCGTGCTAGCTGGTGTTGCTCCTGGCTTTAGAGCTTCTCCAGCATTACCAACACTTCTGTGCTACTCATCATGCTTTACATGGATGGAGACTTCACCCCTCGCCCCTGATGTAAGCGGCAGCTAAGAGTTGGTGCCGCTCTGGAACCTGTGTCCGAAACGGCGCTGAAACTGCCTCAGTGGAAAAGGGGTAAGGGAGCTTTGACTCCACCCCCCCATGGTTGCTCTTCCTGCCCATCAGACCGACTAGTGAGGAGGAAAAGTGAGAGAAGAACAGAGAGAGAGTCTGATGAAGGTGTTAGAGGACAGAGACAGACTCTCCTCCCCCCCTCTCATGAGAGAGGAGAGTCTGTAGAGTCCTCGTCGTACAGTTTATCACTCTTTAGATACAAACACATGAAAGCTTGACCTCTAGCTCTCCTCCTCAGTCTCTCCATCACTTCCTCTGCAGCACTCAGTGTCTTCACCTCCACCTGTTCCTCAGCAGCATGCACTCGCTCCTGATCATGCAGTCTGACGCTGCAGAGGACCATCGAACATCTGCTGCTCAGAGTCAGCCCTCTGTGATGAAATGTTCAGGTGTCTCCATCCTTCTGACGCCTCACTCTCTGGACGTCCTCTGGCCTATAACACTGAGATCAGCGTCTCTGTGCCAACGGACCAATCAGAGCTCTCCTCAGTCGCTCTGCAGCAGCTGGATGACGTGCCGCTGACACAGAGACAAATGAAGTGTTGAAAACAGAGAGAGTTTCATGAAATATAAAACTCAGCTCATTAATAACTTCACTGGTGTTTAGACAGGAGTTACAACAGAACCTGGTCTGAGACGGATCCAGGACGGTCAGAGAGGAGGTTCCAGGAAACCCTGCGTTCATGCCAGAGAAGTCACGATTCAGATTAAAGTTTCAACAACTGTGTTTCTAAAAACCTCCATGTTTGAATTATCCCTTTGATTTAAAGGTTCATGGATTCAAATCTCACAGAGAGGGTTTCAGTCCAGGTGTGGACACCTCTGCTGACACAAACAGGAGAGTGAGTGTTTGAGGGATTGGAGTGTCTGTGCCTTTAACTGTCCCGCTGCAGGTATTGGTGCTGCTAAAGGGGAGCAACTGAGCAGGTGGATCAGGCGTCACATGTCAGGAGGGACATGGTGACAGCCTGTCTGTGTGAAAGTGTTCTCTGAGAGCGTTCACAGGTGTTGATTTAATCCACACCCTAATCCACTTTCCTTCAGTGGTTTAACCTGAGGCCTCCTTACCTGAGCGGCTCTGGTCTAACTCAGACCTTAGAACGGTCCTGGAGCTCAAACACGGCTGCAGGACGACCCCCCTTTGCAGGATTCACTTTAATACTCTACAGAGACCGACCCTCCTTTAAATAAAGAGAGCAGATTAATGTGAGAGTACAGAGACACGTCAGAGCGTCTGCATCAGAGGAAACACCGACCTGAGCTCAGCGTGGGACCAACACCAACATCGTAAACTTTAAATGTGTCATCATAAAGATTTGATGTTTGTTTGCAGACCGAGCTCTGAGACTGAGAGAGGGACACAGCAGAGCATTCAGAGCCGGTTTGATCCAGGACATGGATCATTAAGATCCTCCTCACATGACAGCCCACACTAACAGGACCTCCTCTGACACCGGCTCCAAGGGAGAGGACCGAGGTTCGGGGAACAGGATGGATCAGATGCTTCTGGTCTAACACGTCTAAGGTGATCCGTCCCACCAGACCACAAACCCACCTCAGAGACGTCTCTGTCCTTAAAGGAGCTGCTGTGAGACGGACTGTTTGAGGAAGTCTGTGAATCGACCTGCTGCTGCTGCACAAAGACAGAATCTATGTCCACCATCTCTCAGTGAACGTTTAGAGACCGCTCTGACCTTCATACAGGGACGACTTAAAGCTGAGTGGATTCAAACTGAAGGGTCAGAGGTTCACCGGATTTAAGGATTCAAATTGATTGACGATTCAGACTGACGGGGAAGGAAACACGTCTGATCCTGAGCTTCATATAGAGGGAGGTGACGTCTGTCAGTGAAGGTCAGAGGTGCCTCTGTGGTCAAACTTCCACAAACACTCACCTCAGTCAGTGTGAGAACAGCCGAGCGTTCAGGAGCACGTCTGATATCAGTCCTCAGATCAGTCCTCACATGATGCTGCAGACCGGACAGAGTTCATGTGTCTGACTGCAGCTCTGTGAAACACTCAGACATATTTATGAACGGGGAAAGGGTTCTGTGTTCTGTGTTTACTGCATCGTTATTCGGTTTCATCTGAGGTCAAACTTTAAAATCATCTCTCTCCTGACCTCAGAGCAGACACGCTCTGAGGAGACTGAAGGAGACTGAAGGAGATCTCAGGGACAGAGCTCCTGAAGGTTTCTAGAAATGCTCAGGAGTGTGAAGGAAGTTAAAGACTCCCACATTCATTCAGTCTTTCAATAGATGAACAAGCAAACAGATTATAAGAGCAGGTTATTAAATCCTAAATCCACATGAAGTGAGCTGACTTTATGAATCAGTGAAGATGAAACTAACTTCACGTGTCTTCACCCGTCCGTGTTACTCGTCCGTTCATACCTGAGGCTCACGCTGCAGACGACTCAGCTGACAGACGACAGAGGTCAAGCTGCTGCTGTGACTTACTGACTCAGTTATGATCAGTAACTCGTCTGACAGAACTGATCTCAGGTTTAAACCCTCTCTGATGCATTCAGGGCCAGCGTGTAAAAACAGGCTCTGCACCTGAGGACTCTGTGGAGGGATGACTGCAGCGTGTCTTTACACAGTGAAAGGAGTTAAAGTGTGTTTATATTTATTTAAAGCTGGTGATGTCAGGGTTCACGTTCAGGCTCAGCCCAGCAGAGCGGCCCGTCCTCCCAGGTCCCATCCTAACAGGTCTGCTGGGTTAGGACTCAGATGTAAGTCAGTGTGTCTCACAGGCCGCTCAGCGCCCTGAAGAAGAACCAGAACGCTCCGAAGACAAGACACATAAATCCTCAACCCACATCAGGGACGCCCGAGGCAACAAGGCAACGAGGCAATGAGGCAACAAGGCAACGAGGCAACGAGGCAACGAGGTAACAAGGCAACAAGGCAACGAGGCAACAAGGCAATGAGGCAACGAGGCAACGAGGCAACAAGGCATTGAGGCAACAAGGCAACGAGGCAACAAGGCAATGAGGCAACGAGGCAACGAGGCAACAAGGCAACGAGGCAACGAGGTAACAAGGCAACAAGGCAACGAGGCAACTTACTCAGCAACTCTGAGGTGTCTGCCAACACCTCTGTGGATACGTCTGTTTGACTCAAAGAGAACTACCATCTGTGTGTGTGTGTGTGTGTGTGTGTGTGTGTGTGTGTGTGTGTGTGTGCATGCGTGTGTGCGTGTGTGTTTGTGTGTGTGTGTGTGCGTGTGCGTGCGTGTGTGTATGTGTGTGTGTGCGTGTGTGTGATTCACATTCATTGAGTCACACGCGGCTCATCAGGTTTGTGAAGCGGTCCTGGCAGACCTGGGTCTCCTGGTTCTCGTTGCTCACACAGGGTGGAGTAAGGTTACAAACACGAGGATGTGTTGTTTCCTAAAACCAGATTCCTGCATGCCTCTCATTCCTGACACCAGAGAACAAAAGTTACTGTTCCACTTTCAGCTGGCTGCTCGTCCTGCTTTCACTGCAACTCACTCACGCTGTTTACATATCTGTGTTCAAGCGGTCCGGACCTGCAGGTCTGAGACCAGGGCGCACAGAGACTCAGATCCTCCAGCTCTTCTGTGTTCAAGCAGTCCGGACCTGCAGGTCTGAGACCAGGGCGCACAGAGACTCAGATCTTCCAGCTCTCTGTGCTCTGACTGTGTGTGTCTGCAGACTGTGTGTGTCTGCAGACTGTGTGTCTGCAGACTGTGTGTGTCTGCGCAGACTGTGTGTGTGTCTGCAGACTGTGTGTGTGTCTGCAGACTGTGTGTGTGTCTGCAGACTGTGTGTCTGCAGACTATGTGTGTCTGCAGACTGTGTGTGTGTCTGCAGAATGTGTGTGTCTGCAGACTGTGTGTGTGTCTGCAGACTGTGTGACGTGTGTACGTTAAAGACTCAGAGCTCAGGACGGTGATCAGGCTGATGTGTTCTAACACGTGTCCCGGGTACAGTCCTGACTCACTCTGAGCTGCAGACTCCTGAACTGGAGGTGGACTGACGGTCTGTATTTGGAGCTCACCTCTGAAGTAGCTCTTGACCCTCAGGTATCCCACGCTGAGGCGAAGCACTGACAGCTTGTCCAGGCGAGACCGGACCTCCTCTGGAAAGGGCAGGAGGTCCGTGAGCCGGTCCAGCTCCCCATTCAGCCGGTCCCTGTGGCGCTTGGAAGGGTTGGACTTGACGACCTCGGTGCCGTCAGAAACCTTCTTCCTGTGGAGGTAAAGAAAGACGGTTATCAACGCTGCAGAAGAGCGCTGTGATGAAGATCAGGGACCAGGTCTCTCTAACCGGCCCTGCAGGATTAGGACTTGTGTTATCAGGTGCAGAGTGAGACCTGATAATTAAAGATGAGTAACTTTGTAAATCCTCCTCAGAGCTTCAAACACTCAGAGGAGGAGAGGCAGCTGTGGACGTGACTCAGAACCTGAGCAGCTCACGTGAGTCACCCCACATCCGCTCCTGTGACGGGACCAGGACCACCTCAGGGCCGCCTCAGAGCTTTTTATTGAGTGCCAGCAGGACCAGGATTATGTGATCCTGGTTGAAGAACAAATACAGCATCCCCTCAAAGTGAGGAACAAACAACAGCATCACGTTTCAGAGACGCCCGGCATGAGACAGACAGAGACAGCTCGGGTCTCTGTCGTAGCTCCTCGCTGGTCGGGCTACAGAAACCGGGATCTGTTTAGACCTGCACAGAGAGTTTGAGACCTGAGCTGCATCAGAGATCTTAGAGGATCAGCTGTGAGACAGTTAAAGCTGGACCAGAGCTGAGTCTGACTCTACAAACCCAGCTGATGAGTCCGTCCCTCAGCATGGGTCTGGATTTAGGTTTGAATACCTCCAATAAGACAAACATGGACATGGTCTCAGGGACGTCAGCCTCGGGTTTCTGAAGCTGTGAACGATGACTAAACCCACCAGGACTCAGGATCTCTCTAAACCACTAACAGCTCTGCAGGTTCGACTGGGACAGGGACAGCCTCCTGACATGATCAGCTGCTGAACATCCTGGACTCTGCTGGACTGAAGGAGGAGCCGTCATAAAGGTCTCCTCTGGACACACCTGATCCACCTGACTCCAGCAGCTGGACACTAACTTCCTCTCTGTGATCTTCAGGTTTGGATCCAGAGACAGAGACAGAGACAGAGACAGAGACAGAGACAGAGACAGGGGTCTGTTTGGTCCAGCTCTTTGTTTTTCCTGAAGTGAACAATCATACGAAACATCGACCCCTCGCCGTGACTCACCCCTCACCATGACTCAGCCCTGGACCTGGACTCGTGTCCTCTCTCAGGATGGAAACCCGTCTCTAACCCTGACAGCAGCTTTATTTACTCGGCTTGACTTTCACTTTAGGTGCAGCAGGGATTCAGACCACCCGTGCTTAAGTGCAAAAACACAAACTCACGACATGGCTGGCTGGAGATCCACGTCGTTACTCCCAAATCAGACACACATGCTGCAGGAGGGAGGAGAGGAGAGCGGGTCAGGGACGAGGGGGACGAGGGGACAACTCAACGCCTCTGTGCTGCAACTCTTCATAAACAACACGTCCTGACGTTTAGAAAACAAAGACTGCATGTGTTTAACATTCTGAAGAAACAATCAGTCACAGAATCTGTCTTTGAGCTAACGGGACTTTTCTCCTTCAGCGTTTACCAAAGTTCTGTTTGTCTGTCGTCATTAGAGATTTACAGATTCTTATCTCTGACTGAAGTCTGCTCCACTTTTTAAAATACAACCAACTTAAAGAGTTCAGTCAGAGAGTAGGAAAGATATGTAAAGGTAAAGTTAGCATGAGCCGGGTCACACGTCAAAGCTGTCGCCATATTGGTAGTGGCATTCTGTAAAGCTGCACACACACATGTAGGAGGAAACACGCCTCACGACTGATGTTATATGACCACACCAGTCTTAACTCAGAGCTTCCACCTGTATGATACTAATGTTTAAGTCTTTACAGTGTTAACGCCAGGGGTCCTTTAAAACCAGAGCCAAGCACCAGGGTCCAGCCATTACACAAGCTGGACCAGAAGTCTTGCAAATAATCGTCAAATTAACTAATCACTCCATGAAAGAGAGGCTGGTGCAAAACGTCACATGTCCAGGGAACCTCCTGGAAAACCCCGATCCAACAAATTCAACCTGAGCATGCCCACTACACATAAACAACAACAAACATGGTGTCCCGCTGTGACTGAGAGGAGATCAAGAAGAACGTTTGATTAGAAGAATCTAGAATGAACAAACATCTGATATCAGCAAGTCCATCCTCAGAGAGAACAAACAAGGAGGAATGGAAAGTCTGGCTTCAGATCTTGACCCGGGTCCAATGCGTGTGGTGTTTCTGAGCGCGCTCAGTAGAAGACCTACAAAATAAAATCAGCAACATGAAAGTGGCTTTGAGCAACAAGCACCGCCCCCAACGTGGTCCAGGTGGAGGACCACAGTCTGTCCCCCCGTTGGAGGATGAGGACTTGTTAACAGAGTGGTTTGGGAAGGATTCACTTCACGGTGTTGCTGGTAGGTTCCCTCAGAATGATGTGGCGTCTCCTAAATCTAAATCTGATGTATATTTCAACATCGTCAGACTTTTCCAAAGGATTCATTCAATCCCTAAATATCTGTGTCTTCATATTTGGTCTTAAAGGGTAACACATAAACACGATGTCCTCCGTCCTTTAAACAGACTAACAGGTGAGGTCATCCTGCTGTTAGACCCTGTAATGGTGGGGTCTACCTCCATTAAATGTGATGCTGTGTTGGGGCGTTAACCTGGACTCATGCAGACCGCTAATCCATTTATTCACTATTAGTACAAACGGCCCGTTTTCATGGCTGATGTCTGGACGTGCAGACGGGTCCTGGTCTTCTGTTAAAGGGGGTCATTTAAAAACTCATTTTGTGAAGCTCACAGCCTGACATGTTTTAAGACGAGTCAGTCTTCTTAAAACTCCTGATTCAACAGAGCAGCTCTGTGGACAGCCTCTCTCCCACACTTTAAATAAACTGGTTGTCTCAGCTCGTGTCAGCTTCACTCGACGGTTCAGAGAAAGACTGATCCAGAGAAAAGGTAGAAGGAAGAAGGAAGAAGGAATGAAGGTCTTAAAAGTGAATGTGGGCCGCTCCTGCCTGTGCCAACAATGTGCCAGCACAGAGACAGACTCTCGGTTTAATTGTGGCGCTGCACATTTATGAGGTTAGTAGGAGTGTATTTACTGAAACTCTGGTTACTGGGAGCCATAAAGTTTCCTCCTCTGAGAGTCTGCAGGGAACGTGGCCTGAACTCCAGCGGACCGGACCTTCTGAGAAACAGAGCGGGGCTGAGCTCACTCTCTAGAAATGCCAAAGGGAGACAAACGGCAGCATTCAAAGCTTTTCTTCTACCTAGATTTGTTCTGGATCACGGGTTGGAGCAGCAGACATCAGGAGGAAGGGCAGAGTTGTACCTCTCCATGAGTTCAGTCTGCTTCTCTACAGAGCAGGACAGCAGCAGTCTGAACACCTCAGCTCCGTCACAGAGGACCGAGCTCCCTGAAGATTGACACAGATCTGTTAGCAGAGAGCCGGCCGAGCGTCTGCCAGATCCAGAGCCATGACTCACGGCTTCACAAGCACGAAGGAGCGTGATTCCTACACACACGTTTGGCTGCACACACATTTGGAAGTAGGGAAGTTTACAAAAGCAGACTCCTGCCGACAAAGAGGTTTCCATGAGAGAGCGGAAAATAAGAGACTCGCACTGCAGAGCATGTGTTCGACATAAACGTGCAAAAATAAAGAGGATGATGGGACAAAGGGAAAGCAGTTCTACTTCTCAACAGGACCAGCAAGTTTCACTGAGAGAGTCCTGAGATCCTGACCTCAGACTCTGAGACAGTCTGAGACAGTCTGAGCTGAGAGGACAAACACCAAGACGTCCATCACTTCAAAACAACAGCAGCATGAACGCTTCACCAAACACAGACGTCACTGACATACAGGCTTTACTCTGAGCATCAGAACTACAGAGGAGGCAGAGACCAGGACAGTATCCAGAGTCACTCAGAGACGGGTCAGGGGGACACTCAGGACTGGATCAGGGGGACACTCAGGGCTGGATCAGGGGGACACTCAGGACTGGGTCAGGGGAATACTCAGGGCCAGATAAGGGGGTAACTCAGGGCTGGATCAGGGGGACACTCAGGGCCAGATCAGGGGGACACTCAGGGCAGGATCAGAGGGACACTAAGGGCCAGATCAGGGAAACACTAAGGGCCAGATCAGGGGGACACTCAGGGCAGGATCAGGGGGACACTAAGGGCCAGATCAGGGGGACACTAAGGGCCAGATCAGGGGGACACTAAGGGCCAGATCAGGGAAACACTAAGGGCCAGATCAGGGGGACACTCAGGGCAGGATCAGGGGGCCACTAAGGGCCAGATCAGGGAAACACTAAGGGCCAGATCAGGGGGACACTCAGGGCAGGATCAGGGGGACACTAAGGGCCAGATCAGGGGGACACTAAGGGCCAGATCAGGGGGACACTAAGGGCCAGATCAGGGAAACACTAAGGGCCAGATCAGGGGGACACTCAGGGCAGGATCAGGGGGACACTAAGGGCCAGATCAGGGAAACACTAAGGGCCAGATCAGGGGGACACTCAGGGCAGGATCAGGGGGACACTAAGGGCCAGATCAGGGCGACACTCAGGGCAGGATCAGGGGTTTCTGTGACAATGAAAGTTTCTGTGGAGGGTTTGTTTTGTTTGTTGTTTGGGTCCAGGTCCAGGTTAATGAGCCTTCTGGTCTGGGTCCAGGTCCAGGTTAATGAACCTTCAGACTAGACGTATTGCTCTTTGCTTGTCACACAGACATGTTTCCTGACATGTCGGCGCTGCTCGGTGATGAAAGGTGTCTAACTGCTGTTTGTGAGCGACTCACTTTGAAAAGGAAACAAAGCTCAGGAGAACAAAGAGAGACTTTGTTTTTCACCCCGAGTGTTTTGGCGCTCGACCAAACCTTCCGTCTACCGAGAGTTTCTCACAACCCTGCAGATCAGCGCTCACACACACCGCTCACACACACCGCTCACACACACCGCTCACACACACCGCTCACACACACCGCTCACACACATTATCCTCCCTCATTAAAGATACCTCTGCTGCCTGTAATAATGCAGAGTCACACTATAAAGTGTACCATTTATAATCCACTTACACACACACACACACACACACACACACACACACACACACACACACTATAATTAACCCAAATGTTCCTCACAGCCTGTAAAGAGCTGCTACTGTTGGAGCGTGTCTCTGAGGAGAGCTAAGTAAAGATGGAGTGTGGTCCAGTGTTCCTCATGTTCACATGAAGTCAGCAGAGAGACTGGAGCCCCGTCACAGAGTCATGGTCACCAGCAGAGAGGAGCTGTAGAGGAACGGGAGAGTAACCCGAGGAGAACAAAGATACTCATGAAGCTGGGATGTGAGGAGGAGGATCATGAGGATCAAGTTAGAACAGAATGAAGCAGCTTCATGTTGTGATCAGAGACTCTCAGATTCAACGTCCAGGAGGCTGCGAGCTGAGCTGCTGCTGACGTCAGCTCGGCTTCTTTCAGGAGATAAACTCTGGAATATAATCTGAGTCTCTTCCCTTCAAAACAAGAAGCACGAAACAGTGAAGAGCTCCATGAAGCTGTTAGAGGTCATCAATCTGTCTATCCATGTTCCTCATTGAACACTGCAGGGTATCGAGGGCTGCGAGCTGAGCTGCCAAATCACAACAAACGTTATCTCAGACTCTTTTACAAACAGAGCAGGTCTAGACCGGACTCTATGTCAAATCCAACACCAAGACCGGATAAGACTCAGTCTGACCCCACCTTAATCCACCATGAGCATTACACCTCGCAGTATTTAGCTAGATACAGTGGAGAGGACAAACTTCCTTTAACAGGCAGAAACCTCCAGCAGGACCAGACTCATGTTAGACAGCCGTCTGCCTGGACCTCAGCTGGTTTCTGGGTCAGGATTCCTTCAGTCCACAACATTTTTACAAGAAGCCAGCGTATCCAGAGAGCTCTCCGCTCCAACACAAACAGATCCAGTGGAAAAACACTAAATACAGAACTTTGGGGTCAAAAGTCAGACTCTGCGTCTCTGTGAGGGAAACAGGAAGTTTGATCCGGGCTGCAGCTCACTTAGAATCAATACAGATCAACAACGATCCCCTCCAGAGGACAACAGGAGGACATGTTTACTCCTCTTCTAGGGTTAGCTGCTGTTTCTCTTTACATTCACTCTTCATCAGCTGCAGTCTGCAGAGGGAGGGGGGCTGTACTCAACAGGATGTAAACATATACATTCATAGTTTCTGTAGGGGGACAGGTCTTAGTGATCTCTAACTGTGACCCTCCTGCAGACAGACTGAACCTCGATGTAAACCGGAGGTCTGTCGTTTATGAAAACTCGCAGCTTGAATATATCATCTGGGTATTTTTAATAATATAGCTGTATGCATGGCAGAGGGAGGCTGGCGACACACACAGCAGGCATGTGGGTAATAAAAGAGGGAATTTGGATGGGCAGCTCTGCCTTGGAATGCCCCTGTGTGGTGACCACAGCTTTTTACAGTCAGGCTGAATGGTGCCTTTGTGCAGCTGTGCCCAGCTGGCCCTGCAGGAAACCTCAGCTCCCGCTCCACGGTCCAACTTCTGCAGGAACACAGACGTCTGCACACAGGCCACCTTCTTATTTTTGGAGTGACACTGGGAACAGCCTGAGAGCTCACGGCGTGCTCGCTCTGAGACGCAGCTCCGCTTTGAGAGCCAGCTCCGATCTGAGACGCAGCTCCGCTCTGAGACGCAACTCCGCCCTGAGACCCAGCTCCGCTCTGAGACGCAGCTCCGCTCTGAGACGCAGCTCCGCTCTGAGACGCAGCTCCGCTCTGAGACGCAGCTCCGCTTTGAGACCCAGCTCCGCTCTGAGACGCAGCTCCGCCCTGAGACGCAGCTCCGCTCTGAGACGCAGCTCCGCTCTGAGACCCAGCTCCGCTCTGAGACGCAGCTCCGCTCTGAGACGCAGCTCCGCTCTGAGACGCAACTCCGCTCTGAGACGCAGCTCCGCTCTGAGACCCAGCTCCGCTCTGAGACGCAGCTCCGCCCTGAGACGCAGCTCCGCTCTGAGACGCAACTCCGCCCTGAGACGCAGCTCCGCCCTGAGACGCAGCTCCGCTCTGAGACGCAGCTCCGCTCTGAGACCCAGCTCCGCTCTGAGACGCAGCTCCGCTCTGAGACGCAGCTCCGCTCTGAGACGCAACTCCGCTCTGAGACGCAGCTCCGCTCTGAGACCCAGCTCCGCTCTGAGACGCAGCTCCGCCCTGAGACGCAGCTCCGCTCTGAGACGCAACTCCGCCCTGAGACGCAGCTCCGCCCTGAGACGCAGCTCCGCTCTGAGACGCAGCTCCGCTCTGAGACGCAACTCCGCTCTGAGACGCAGCTCGGCTCTGAGACGCAGCTCCGCTCTGAGACCCAGCTCCGCTCTGAGACGCAACGATGTGATCAGTTATTGTGAAACCCTTCTATCAGTGATTTTTAAAGTTGTATAACAGGAACATGTTGTAACCACTTAAACAAACAAAGCGTCTCTTGGATGGAGTCTATTGTTAATCCAGTATTAACAGCTGATGGGTTCTAACAGGACCAAGACCTGGCTAATTGTCTGAGTCCTGACGGCGGCCGAAGCCTGGCAGGACAAAAAACGAGGCCTTTAATTGACACAAGCAGGGTGTAGCTGCACACTGAAGTGTCATAATTAAAGCTGAATTATCAAACAAGTTCACCTCACTACAACTCAGTTTCACAACAACACGACAACACAACAACACAACAACACAATGGGAAGGCATGAAGACGTCTAATTGGTGCATTGGCGCCTCTTCCTCCAAACGTTGAGCCTCGTAGTTTTAATGAAGAGGACCTCCAGAGAGACCTGCTCCCTCTCTCAGTCTGAGCTCTTTATATAAACACTGAGGCCGAGGTGAGGAACTGAGGCCGAGGTGAGGAACTGAGGCCGAGGTGAGGAACTGAGGCCGAGGTGAGGAACTGAAGACGAGGTGAGGAACTGAGGCCGAGGTGAGGAACTGAGGCCGAGGTGAGGAACTGAGGCCGAGGTGAGGAACTGAAGACGAGGTGAGGAACTGAAGACGAGGTGAGGAACTGAAGACGAGGTGAGGAACTGAGGCCGAGGTGAGGAACTGAGGCCGAGGTGAGGAACTGAGGCCGAGGTGAGGAACTGAGGCCGAGGTGAGGAACTGAAGACGAGGTGAGGAACTGAGGCCGAGGTGAGGAACTGAGGCCGAGGTGAGGAACTGAGGCCGAGGTGAGGAACTGAAGACGAGGTGAGGAACTGAAGACGAGGTGAGGAACTGAAGACGAGGTGAGGAACTGAGGCCGAGGTGAGGAACTGAAGACGAGGTGAGGAACTGAAGACGAGGTGAGGAACTGAGGCCGAGGTGAGGAACTGAAGACTGAGACAGTTGTTGTACCTCTACTCTGCTTCAGCATTATAACACCTCCAGAAGTTCCTAAAACTCTTCCTGTGTCTCTGCAGCTCTCAGTTTGTGTTAGCTGCTTCACTCCTCCTGCACATAATCAGCCTCTGTGTTTGAAACAGAGTAAAGTTAGTGTTTACACAACATGTCAGGCTCCAGCTGTGCCCAACATCCAGCTCTGTTTCTGGACAGTTGAATAAAACGTGAGACTGATCCATCAGTAACACGGTGGGAACACTGATCCATCAGTAACACAGTGGGAACACTGATCCTTCACTGTAGCTCAGACCTTCAGAGTCATCTCAGCTGGATTACTGTAACTCTCTCTTCACATGTCTCAGCAAAGCTTCCCTGAACCGCCACAGGTAGTCCAACATGCTGCTGCTAAGGTCTCATGTCACTCTGATCCTCATATCTTTGCTTCCAGTTAAATTTAGGATCCAGTTTAAAGTTCTTGTTTTATTCAGAGCGCTCAGTGGTCAGACTCCAGTCCACATCAGGGAGAGCTCAGAGAGAGAGAGCTCAGAGAAAGAGAGAGCTCAGAGAGAGAGAGCTCAGAGCAGAGAGAGCTCAGAGAGAGAGAGCTCAGAGAGAGAGAGAGCTCAGAGAAAGAGAGAGCTCAGAGAGAGAGAGCTCAGAGCAGAGAGAGGTCAGAGAAAGAGAGAGGTCAGAGAGAGAGAGCTCAGAGCAGAGAGAGCTCAGAGAGAGAGAGCTCAGAGAAAGAGAGAGCTCAGAGAGAGAGAGCTCAGAGAGAGAGCTCAGAGCAGAGAGAGCTCAGAGCAGAGAGAGCTCAGAGAGAGAGAGCTCAGAGCAGAGAGAGCTCAGAGAGAGAGAGCTCAGAGAGAGAGAGCTCAGAGAGAGAGAGCTCAGAGAGAGAGAGCTCAGAGAGAGAGAGAGAGAGAGCTCATAGCAGAGAGAGTTCAGAGAGAGAGCTCAGAGAGAGAGCTCAGAGAGAGAGAGAGAGCTCAGAGAGAGAGAGAGAGCAGAGAGAGCTCATAGCAGAGAGAGCTCAGAGAGAGAGAGAGAGCAGAGAGAGCTCAGAGAGCTCATAGCAGAGAGAGCTCAGAGAGAGCTCATAGCAGAGAGAGCTCGGAGAGAGCTCAGAGCAGAGAGAGCTCAGAGAGAGCTCATAGCAGAGAGAGCTCATAACAGAGAGAGCTCATAGCAGAGAGAGCTCAGAGAGAGAGCTCAGAGAGAGAGAGAGCTCAGAGCAGAGAGAGTTCAGAGAGAGAGCTCAGAGCAGAGAGAGCTCAGAGAGGGAGCTCAGAGAGAGAGAGAGAGCTCAGAGAGAGAGCTCAGAGAGATAGAGCTCAGAGAGAGAGCTCAGAGCAGAGAGAGCTCAGAGAGAGAGAGAGAGCTCAGAGAGAGAGAGCTCAGAGAGAGAGCTCAGAGAGAGAGAGAGAGCTCAGAGCAGCGAGAGCTCAGAGAGAGAGCTCAGAGCAGAGAGAGTTCAGAGAGAGAGAGCTCAGAGAGGGAGCTCAGAGAGAGAGAGAGAGCTCAGAGAGAGAGCTCAGAGAGATAGAGCTCAGAGAGAGAGCTCAGAGCAGAGAGAGCTCAGAGAGAGAGCTCAGAGAGATAGAGCTCAGAGAGAGAGCTCAGAGCAGAGAGAGCTCAGAGAGAGAGAGCTCAGAGAGAGAGCTCAGAGAGAGAGCTCAGAGCAGAGAGAGCTCAGAGAGAGAGCTCAGAGCAGAGAGAGTTCAGAGAGAGAGCTCAGAGAGAGAGAGAGCTCAGAGAGAGAGTTCAGAGAGAGAGCTCAGATAGAGAGAGAGAGAGAGAGCTCAGAGAGAGAGCTCAGAGAGAGCTCAGAGAGAGAGAGAGAGAGCTCAGAGGAGCAGAGAGGCAGCAGAGCCCTGAGACATGGAGCGAGAGGCCGTACAGTATCACATTACAATAACAGACTCTGAAAGCCCCGGAGCCCTGCCCCCCTTCCCTCACCCCCTCCCTCACCCCTCACCCCCTCCCTCACCCCCCTCCCTCACCCCCCTCCCTCACCCCCCTCCCTCCTCGGAGCATCGCGTGAGAGCTGCAGCCGACTCTCCAACTTGATTGTGATTAATGCGCGAGGGCAAGATATCCATGCCAGATCCGAGCTGCACATATTCTTAAGGTGGTCCAGCAACATGTGGGAGTCAGGACCAGAAGAGACCAGAAGAGACCAGAAGAGAGTGGAGAGCACAGTGCACACCTGACCTCGTGCACACCTCAGAGCTCTGCCTGGACTCCCTAAGCTTCACGCGCACAGGTCTGAGGTTCAGGTGAGAGGAGGCAGGCAGGACCAGCGCCACCTTAACTTCAGTTCCCTTCATATTTACACTGTCCAAGTTCTTCCTGCTGCAGAGACTCACTGAGAGGAGCTCAGGATCCAAGAGACCAGATCCTGTATCTAAACTCTGCACCCAATCCAACATGACTCATATATACATCTGATTAAACATGAGGAACTTTAAATCTTACACTTAATGATTGAATTCAAACACAGCAATGTGACCTACATCCTGTCTCTGTTTGCAGACATGTATGAGCCTTATTTACAAACAAACAAACAAACAAACAAACAAACAAACGAGTAAATAAATAAATCATCTGAAATATCTCCAGCTTGAATTTATCTCTGCTCTTTGTGAAGCTGGGAGCAGGACAGTGAGGATTTAAAGGAGGACTTTCTGATGTATGAATTATTGTAACCACTCCTGCTGTGTAGTTGTGCTAACATAAAGATATTAGTGAATATATTCCTCACATAGAAGATCAAGTTTAATTAAAAAATGAAGTTTTCCTGACAATAGGCAAAGCTCTAACAAAATAATATCAAGCTTTCTTCATGATATGAAGTTTTAATATATCATAATATCAGTTTCATTAAAGGAGAGTTTTAACTTAAACTTTATATTTAACTTAATTCTTAAAGTTTAGAGTGAATCAGTGAATAAACACAAACAGGCTGTCTGCGGGACAGAGAGAGGTACTGACTGCTCAGTGTTTCAGCTCTCTAATCTTTGCTTCCCTCTCTCACAGTAAAGCACATTTAAACTTCTCCACATGAACACATCACAGCTCTCATGATTATTAATATCCCAGCTCTTACTGTTTGAGCACAGGCTTCTTCCTCTTCTTGTTCGCGTAAGATCCTGGGTTTCCCAACATGGTGACACTTTGTGTTAACAGACTGTGTTCTGTGTCTCGTGTTTGAGCTCCTTATTCCCCCCTCGCGCAGCCTGTCTCCATGCAGTCAGTGACACAGTCTGTGATCCAGAGAGACTCAGACCCCCAGGAACCAGGAACCAGCCGGGGTCCGCGGAGGGTTGCAGCCGCGCGTAGAGCTCCTGTGCGCGGACACAGCTGCTGACCTTGGTCGGTGGAGCGCTGGAGCCTGGGTGGAGGTTGTAGCCTGGGTGGAGGTTGTAGCCTGGGTGGAGGAGGAGGGGGGTAGTAGCCTACAGGGTAACTTTAGAGAGGCAAGTGTCCCACCCCCAGTCTGTGGATCAGCAGCACAGCCGTGTTATTATGATTCAGAGTCACTCGAGTTTTCCTGCTCTCCCTGCACGGGGCGTTTTCAGGAAATGTGTGCTCGGTATGTTCAGCCTGTCAGAGTTTTAAGGTGGACTGGACTCAGCCTGCTGCTCCTCCGTGCAGAGGGAGTCCTCTCTGTTTCTGTCTTGGCTTACTTTTAAACAAATGTTCCCTGGTTGAGTTTTCTGACCACAGGAGGAGATATTACAACAAGAGTTTCCATAACAACTGTCATAATATCTGAAGCACATCCATCATCTGCTTTAACTCCCTGAAACTTTGTTTTTAAAGTTTAAACAATCCTGCTGCATGCTTTAGAAACCATACATTCAAACTACACAAAACAAAGCATGACACTTTGGAATAAACCAAACTACACAAAACAAAGCATGACACTTTGGAACAAACCAAACTACACAAAACAAAGCATGACACTTTGGAACAAACCAAACTACACAAAACAAAGCATGACACTTTGGAACAAACCAAACTACATAAAACAAAGCATGACACTTTGGAAAAAACCAAACTACACAAAACAAAGCATGACACTTTGGAATAAACCAAACTACACAAAACAAAGCATGACACTTTGGAATAAACCAAACTACACAAAACAAAGCATGACACTTTGGAACAAACCAAACTACACAAAACAAAGCATGACACTTTGGAATAAACCAAACTACATAAAACAAAGCATGACACTTTGGAATAAACCAAACTACATAAAACAAAGCATGACACTTTGGAATAAACCAAACTACACAAAACAAAGCATGACACTTTGGAATAAACCAAACTACACAAAACAAAGCATGACACTTTGGAACAAACCAAACTACATAAAAC
>NW_023260051.1:75537-78037 GCF_009762535.1 Notolabrus celidotus
TCAGGACAGACAGACATATACAGACCGGGTCAGGACAGACACATACAGACCGGGTCAGGACAGACAGACATATACAGACCGGGTCAGGACAGACACATACAGACCGGGTCAGGACAGACAGACATATACAGACCGGGTCAGGACAGACACATACAGACCGGGTCAGGACAGACAGACATATACAGACCGGGTCAGGACAGACAGACACATACAGACCGGGTCAGGACAGACAGACACATACAGACCGGGTCAGGACAGACAGACACATACAGACGGGTCAGGACAGACAGACACATACAGACCGGGTCAGGACAGACAGACACATACAGACGGGTCAGGACAGACAGACACATACAGACGGGTCAGGACAGACAGACACATACAGACCGGGTCAGGACAGACAGACATATACAGACCGGGTCAGGACAGACACATACAGACCGGGTCAGGACAGACACATACAGACCGGGTCAGGACAGACACATACAGACCGGGTCAGGACAGACATATACAGACCGGGTCAGGACAGACACATACAGACCGGGTCAGGACAGACAGACATATACAGACCGGGTCAGGACAGACACACAGCTCCACTCTGTTCCTGTTGATGAGTGTCTGAATCAGTCTGACCCCTGACCCCGTCTCTCTGCTGCTTCCTCTCAGGTCAAAGCTTCACCTGAACACAGAGCTGAGGGATCCAGATCAACGCTCACACCTGAACACACCTTCTCTGCAGGACGTCCTAAACTGTTGTTTCAGGTAATGATCATCACTGTTATCTTACTCTGTGTGTCATCATACTCTTCTCCTCATGACCTCGTGACCTTGTGATCTCGTGACCTTGTGACCTTGTGACCTTGTGACCTTGTGACCTTGTGACCTCGTGCTTCTGGTGTTTTTATATCTATATTTAAAGTTATTTTCTGCCTCAGTGAAAACAGATGATTACTCCCTGCATCCACATGAAGGAGGACGCATGCTCTGCAGCCTCCTCTGTGCTGGAGGGAGGAGAGAGGGCAGCAGAGGAGCTAATGCAACAAATACCTAACATATAAGAGATCAATCTAACAGCAGAACATTTAGAGTTGTCACAGCTTTTTGGTTTTAACAGTGTACATGCAGGGGGGTCGGTCTGGGGGCCCTCGTGTGTCAGGGGCCCATAGAGAGAGTCTTCGTACAGGCCTGTATTCCTGTGCAGCGCTCCTGGCTGCTGCTCCTCAGACTCTGGCGTGTGGTTGCTGGCGAGCAGCTCAACGGTGTGTTTCACTCTGTGTGCTCCTTTATTCGTCTCTACAGCGTTCCTGTTTGACAGCCGCCGCTCGGCCTTTAGAGACGTGTTCCTCAGACCAGCAGAGGTTTCCATGAGGGAGGCCGGAACACTTCAGGGCCTTTTATTGTCCTCCATCCATGCTGCATCAGACTCAGCATGGTCCATGGTACAGGACCGGTCTCAGACAGGTCCATGTTATTTATTCTATCCAGCTCAGTTAGTTACAGGTTGGACTCATGAAGTCTTCATGATGTGCAGGATTAACAGGACTAGATGTGTTCTGTAAACCTGCTCTGAATAAAGGAGTACATATCTGAACAGCATCATCCCTGGTGTAAAGACTTCCTCCTCCTCCTCTCTGCTTCCCTCCTGAGTTCAGCAGGGTCAGATTTAACACAGTCGTAGTTTGGGTGGAGGATTTACTGCCACAGCTGCAGTAATGGGTGGAAAATGAGACAACCCTGCATCCACCTACCGTGATGCTCTGTGAGCCGTCAGCGCCCAGCAAGCCGCTCCATCCGTCTCAAGCAGGCGGAGGTTTGACGAGAAGCAGGAGCTCTGCCCTCTGGGAAGGGAAGCATCGCGTGTGAAGGACGGGAGCGCCGTTTTTAACACAGCGAGATGTAACTGAGCTCCATCATACCTCAAACCACAGCTCCATTACAGACACATCGGGTCGTATAAAACTCCCTGTGAGGGTCAGGAGCTCTGCCTCTAAACTTGTGTGGTCAGCTGTGATGTTACTGCTTTGGTATGAAAGTTACTACTGAGTGTTTGCTGCAAGGCCCGAGGGAGAGACCCTGCTGACTCAGGCTGTATGAGGCTCCGGAGCTGACTCCATCCAGAGGAGCTGACTCCATCCAGAGGAGCTGACTCCATCCAGAGGAGCTGACTCCATCCAGAGGAGCTCAGAGGAGCTGACTCCATCCAGAGGAGCTCAGAGGAGCTTAGAGGAGCATGAACAGGAGCACAGAGACGCTCATGTTTCCACTTTGATCACTCTGAGAGGAGATCTTTGTCTCGTCCCAGAATGACAGTTTGCTTTAAGATGTGTTTCTGAGGTTGTGACCTTTCTTATCTCAGGTAAACGCTGACCTCAGCGCTCCATCAGAGGATTAAATCAATAACCCACGAGGTGAGAACACGAGGTGAGAACACGAGGTGAGACCACAAGGTGAGACCACAAGGTGAGAACACGAGGTGAGACCACGAGGTGAGACCACGTCA
>NW_023260051.1:85537-103037 GCF_009762535.1 Notolabrus celidotus
ACGTGGTCATGGTTTCTTTTTCTATGAACACATGAACGTGGTCATGGTTTCTTTATCTATGAACACATGAACGTGGTCATGGTTTCTTTCTGTATGAACACATGAACGTGGTCATGGTTTCTTTATGTATGAACACATGAACGTGGTCATGGTTTCTTTATGTATGAACACATGAACGTGGTCATGGTTTCTTTATCTATGAACACATGAACGTGGTCATGGTTTCTTTCTCTATGAACACATGAACGTGGTTATGGTTTCTTTCTCTATGAACACAGGAGCAGGACAGGCTCACTGTAAACTCAGCTACACTGCCACCTGCTGGTGAATGGTGACAGACACAGGCAGAGATCTGAGCACTGTTTACTCCGACTCTTACAGGGAGGTTTAAAGGTTAAGGTAAGGCACATTTATTTCAAAGATTAATTGAAGTTGCTCCTATAAAACACCTTAGATATGTCTAATTAGCCACAGAGAGTTATAATGATCATGTTATGACTTATAGAAGATAGTTAATAATGTTTGAATGTGATGTTTCTCCTTTAGTCAGTCCAGACTGTCTTTATATCTAAACATCTGATATAATCCAGCCTCTTTATTCCTCTCCCTTTTATTTGATGTTTCAGTTGCACTGAAATTTTGCTTTTTTTAACCCACTTTCATAAAAAGAGTAAGATTGATAAAAAATAAAATAACAATAATAATACTAATATTAATACTAATAATAACAACAACAGTAACAACAACAACAACAACAACAACAACAATAATAATAATAATAATAATAATAATAATAACAACATTTATTTATATAGCTCTTTTCAGAACAGGCTTGCAAAGTGCTTTACAAATGAGGGAAAATAAAATGAAATGAAAGATAAATGTGAGGATGACAGGAAATAAAACAAGATAAGAAGACTAAAAACACTAAAGATAAATTAAACAAAAGAAAATAGAAATGAAATCTAACAGACATAAAACAATATAAACAGATTTAAAATCACAGACCCATATAAGGAAGTCAAGCAAACACTGTAAGAAGAATAAACAATCACAAGCTAAGATATAAATCTATGATTCTGTGTTAAAGAGGAATAAAAGCAGGAAATAAAACAGTCAGAAACGGACAGATTAAATGAAAGAGTGAAGGAGGTGAAGAAATGTAAACCCTTCATGTTTACAGGGTTTACTCCCTGCCAGCAGGGGGCGCTATCACCCCGCGAGCATTCAAACCTCCTGAAAACAACACGAAGAAGAAGAGTCGCAGCCTTCACCCTCTGACGTCACATTCAGGAGACAGGTTCTCTGACGTCATATTCAGGCTCCAGGTTTCTGATTTCTCGGGTCAGGTCTGAGGGTCTTTGGAGGACAGGTATCATGGCCCTGAGGGTGATCCGGATCGTCCTCCCAGCGGGAGCGACTGCTTTCAAAGCGGGGAACATTACACAGAAGGTAGGGACCAGGAGGAGGACCAGGGTCTGAGGTATTAGACCTGAGAGAGGATTCAGATCCACAAGGACAAGCTAACGGGGGCTAACTGTGCTAACTGGGCTAACCTGCTAGCTCTGTAGCTGTTAGCATCACAGAGAGAGGCTAACCTCTGAAACACTGATTACAGTCTGTGAATAATAAAACACTGAGCTGGTTTAAAGATATTCACTTTATTTAATGTCAGTATTTAGAGTTTAACTCGTAGCTCTGTAGCTGTTCCTTCTGTTAGCATGTCTCTGTGTTATTAAAGGGAGCTAATGTTATTTAACCTTCTTTAGACAGCTGCTGTTACTCACCTGTCTGTACTCACCTGTCTGTACTCACCTGTCTGTACTCACCTGTCTGTACTCACCTGTCTGTACTCACCTGTCTGTACTCACCTGTCTGTACTCACCTGTCAGAATAAATCTGTCAGAGGTCAATTATCATAAACTGAGTAATGTCTGTAAACCAGCTCTGAACCAGGACCAGGCCTGATGAGGTCCAGACTGAGAAACTGATCTTATTTAACATTTTCATGAACAGATATTTAATATATAATATAATAATAGACTTTCAGTAATCTGAGATTATGTTTTAAAGAGTCTGAAGTCTGAGGTCTGACAGGTCCAGGTGTAGTCCAGGTCTGACATGTCCAGGTCTAGTCCAGGACTGACAGGTCCAGGTCTAGTCCAGGTCTGACAGGTCCAGGTGTAGTCCAGGTCTGACATGTCCAGGTCTAGTCCAGGTTTAGTCCAGGTCTGACAGGTCCAGGTCTAGTCCAGGTCTGACAGGTCCAGGTGTAGTCCAGGTCTGACATGTCCAGGTCTAGTCCAGGTTTAGTCCAGGTCTGACAGGTCCAGGTCTAGTCCAGGTCTGACAGGTCCAGGTGTAGTCCAGGTCTGACATGTCCAGGTCTAGTCCAGGTCTAGTCCAGGTCTGACAGGTCCAGGTGTAGTCCAGGTCTGACATGTCCAGGTCTAGTCCAGGTTTAGTCCAGGTCTGACAGGTCCAGGTCTAGTCCAGGTCTGACAGGTCCAGGTCTAGTCCAGGTTTAGTCCAGGTCTGACAGGTCCAGGTCTAGTCCAGGTCTGACATGTCCAGGTCTAGTCCAGGTCTGACAGGTCCAGGTGTAGTCCAGGTCTAGTCCAGGTTTAGTCCAGGTCTGACAGGTCCAGGTCTAGTCCAGGTCTGACAGGTCCAGGTGTGGTCCAGGTGTTGTGGTTTGGTTTTCGTTAGGTTTCCATGCCTTCAGTCTGAGTTAAGGTCAGTGATTGTGGATGTTCTCCTCAGGCAGGACTTCACACCAGCTCAGTGAGGAGCCTGCGGTACGGCTGGTGGGCGTACGCTCTGGGAGAGAGGACGACGCCGCGGTTCACCCAGAACAGTAAAATCATCTCTGTGGATGGAAACCTGGGATCAGGGAAAGGAGCTCTGGCTCAGCAGCTGGCTGACAAGCTGGGTAAGGGTCCTGTTTAAGGAATACTCTGTACATTATGAGATATCAGCTGGTGGTCTGAGTGAGAGTATATTAGTGAACATGAACACACTGCAGAGAGTCTTTGTGTTGAGATCAATGACCCCTCTGTGTCCTCAGGGATGCTCTACATGCCCGAGCCCGACACTTTCTACATGGACAAGATGACTGGAGAGACGGAGCCGCTCCCCGTGGAGTATAACGGGATGTGCAGCCTGGAGAAGTTCTACACGGACCCCAAAGCAGCAGATGGAAACAGCTACAGGCTGCAGAGCTGGATGTACATCATGAGGCTGCTGCAGTACTCTGACGCCCTGGAGCACCTGCTCACCACAGGTACAGAGTCTGCTGACAGAACATTATAAAGATGACGGGATTGATCTGTTACTAACTTCCTGTTTCTGCTCTACAGGCCAAGGAGTGATCCTGGAGCGCTCTCCCTTCAGTGACATGGTGTTCATGGAGGCCATGTTCAAAGAGGGGTACATCAGGAAGGAGTGTGAGTGTCCAGCGTCACTTACTGCAGAGATACAAACGAGTCTGAGTGAACTCTGTGTGATGATCTGCAGAGGAAGGCCTCAGGAGATCATTTACATCATCTTTCATTCAGCAACAAGAAGCTGCAGCTCTGCTCCTCTGTGACACTGTGTGTTTAAATACATCATGATGCTGAGCGAGGAGCAGACAGGAGATCCTAGTTTACACGATGCTGTTCAGTTCGATCCAGAATCAAAGACTTAAAGATTATGAAGCTCTTCAAAACGCTGCACCAAGTATCAGCATGTTTTAGTGTCACTGAGCTTTTCAGTGTTTCCTGAACTTTGACCTCAGAGAGTTAAATGAGCAGCAGGAAGCATCTCAGATATTCATTTGACCGTACATGAATCATGTTTCTGTCGTCTCAATCATATGACACTGAAGAGACTCTAGAGACATGAATCATTTGAAGAAACCCCTTCAGTGACCTCAAACCAAAGTGTCCATGTGGTTCCTGATCCACCTCTTCAGTCTGAGTTTGAAGGACTCTCGTTTCTGCAGAACACCAGATGAAGCTTTAAAACAGAACCCAGCCTGAGAGAGAGAGCATCACTGAGTCCATCTTTAAGATCTCATGAAGATGCAGAGTAAGGCGTGGTCCACACATGACCTTTGAACCTTGTTGTTTGTCTCTCAGGTGTGCAGCACTATAACGAGATCAAAGGCATCAGCATCTGTGAGTTCCTGCCTCCTCACCTCGCCATCTACATCGACCTGCCGGCCGAGGAGGTGCAGAAGAAGCTGAAGCAGAGCGGGAAGGTAGGAAACGTCCCTCGTTAGATAACGCCGCACGCAGCCTGTGTCAGATTCTTCATCGTGTCTCAGTTCTTCAAACACAGAGCGCCGTGTTCACAGCAGCGAGTCTAACGAACGTCTCCACTCTCAGCCTTACCTGCAGAACGTCCCTCTGTCGTACCTGAAGGCCATCGAGGACTCCTACAAGAAGTCTTTCCTGCCCCAGATCAGGTGAGGGTTTGAGAGGTGATGTGTTCAATGACATCAGGTTATAAAAGATGCCGAACAGACCCTGAGTGTTTCTTCTTTTTCAGTGAGTCATCAGAGGTCCTGGCGTACGACGCAACACAAGCTCAGGACGTTGAGAGGGTAAGAGGAGGAGGTCTCTGTTCTGGACTCAGATGAAACACCTGAGGTCTACTCAGGGTCAGACCCGGAGAGGTCTAAAGTTTACTGATTGTGTTGGGTCCACAGGTGGCGGAGGACATCGAGTATTTAAAGTTTGAGAAAGGACCCTGGCTGGAGCAGGACGACGTGACGTACCACCACATGAGGATGCTGTGAGTCTTTGATCAGAGTGTTGATGGTTCATGTTGATCTCCTGCAGGTGACGTCAGAGTCACAGCAACATTTAACATCCTCCTCATGGATGAATACGTCCCCTCAGAGGAGTCACACACCAGTCTGAGTGTCTCTGTATGCAGAGACTCAGCTCCGGTCCTCATGCTCTCTCCTGTTTCTCTCAGTGTGGAGGACAAGCAGAGGGTGGCCACCCTGACCCACATACCCAGGTTCCTCCCAGAGATTACCATCGGGGCCCACGAGTACGACGAGAAGTACTTCGCCTACAGAGCGGTGAGTAGAACCTTCTATCATAGAGAATGTAAACACTGTGTGTGTGTGTGTGTGTGTGTGTGTGTGTGTGCGTGTGTGTCCGTGTGCGTGTGCATGTGCGTGCGTGTGTGTGTGTGTGAGGGATCAATGCTCAGTCTGATCACTGGGTCCATACAGCAGCAGCACAGGAGATGTGTTGTTGACAGAGAGAGGCTGATATAGATTGATTGATCTTGAAAGAAGAAGAAGTTTCTGTCTTCTTAATGTGTGCAGAGTAACCATGGTAACCGAGGTAAACACATCTGTGCTTCATTTCAAACGTGGTTCAGTTTCCTGAAGAGAGCGCAGGGAAACATCACAGCCTTTAAACTCTCTCTCTGAGAGCACTGCCTGCTGCTGAAGCTTTCCTGCTGATGAATATAAAATAATAAATTTAGACTTCATATTAATATTTGTTAACAGCACCTCTGATTGAGCCCACGGATATTTGACTTCTTGTTTTATGGAGCAGAGCTGTTCAGAGGAATCCCCTGGTGGCCGTGTTGTTATGATTCAGTGAACAGCAGCAGCCGGCCTGCTGTTCCTCTGCAGGACAGCAGGGGGCAGCACCGCAACGAGGAACTGCATCAGGCAGGAAGGGGAGGGAAGGAGCATGTTAAAGAATATGAACAGAAGGAGACGGACCCTGTTCCATGATCAGGGACAGGTTCACTGATCAGTCCGGATCAAACCTCAGGACATGTTCAGGTCTCTGTAAACCCTCCTGTCCTCACCTGTGGGACGTTGTGTGTCCATGCTGTGTCTCTTCAGACTGAAGGTGTGTGTGTTCAGACTGAAGGTGTGTGTTCAGACTGAAGGTGTGTGTTCAGACTGAAGGTGTGTGTGTTCAGACTGAAGGTGTGTGTGTCCATGCCGTGTCTCTTCAGACTGAAGGTGTGTGTGTTCAGACTGAAGGTGTGTGTGTTCAGACTGAAGGTGTGTGTGTCCATGCCGTGTCTCTTCAGACTGAAGGTGTGTGTGTTCAGACTGAAGGTGTGTGTGTTCAGACTGAAGGTGTGTGTGTCCATGCCGTGTCTCTTCAGACTGAAGGTGTGTGTGTGACCCTCTCTGTAGTTCCTGGATGAGTCTTCAGACTGTTTTGATGTGCAGACGTGTTGGTCCTCTGAATCCTGCATCCTGTCTGTGAGGAAGCCTGGATCTGTAAACCTGTTCTTTGGGGTGTTTTTAATTCTCTACCTCTCTCACGTAAAGCCGGCGTTGATCCGTCAACATGACAGAAGTCATTATTTCAGACTCACATGGCGCCGCTCGTCGTTACAGCGCCTCAGAGAGGAGGAGGCTTGGTGGAGGCTTTCTCTGCCTTCAGTCTTGCATAGGGAACATTCAGGTCTGACCTTTTCCCGTTATTGACTGGAGACTTTTTTTGTCTTCCCTCAATGCAAAACTCCGGCTGTGTGATGCTACAGGAGGCTGAGACCTGACATTTAGTTCTGAGCCCGGATCTCAGTGGAGGGAGCGAGAGCCGAGGCGAGCGCCGGAGTAATCTCCCACAAACAGCGAGAAGTAAACATTGTAGAGTCAGAGAGGGACACGTAAAAGAGCCACAGAATATCAGCTGCTAATGTGCTTTTTATTAAAGCAGAGACTCGGGGATGAAGAGCAGGATATGATGAAGGGTTTATCTTCACAGTGAAACATACAGACACACACATGAATCATGAGCAGGCTTCACTCAGACATCAGGTCTTTATATCCTCAGAGTATCACTAATGAAAGTCACCGTGTCCTCAGAGATCCTCACACCAACACCTGATGACCACACGGGGTTAAAAGTCTCTTCAGGAGGAGTCTGACACAATGACTACATCTCCCATGAGCACTAGCTGCACACAGGTGCTGGTCGTCCTCGTGAACATCTTCTGCTTTATGTTTTTATTCTAACAGGAGAATAAACTCGTCTTAAACACCTGAAATTAAAAACTAAACTCTTTTATTAGAAAGCTGAAAGTCTCCAGTTAACAGGGTCACCGTTTCCTCTGAAACACCGGTGGTGTGCGCGGCTCAGTTCATCAGGTCTGACTGCTCATTAATAACATGAACTCTGAACTCTGAGCTCGTTTCAATCAATCAGACTTTATTTATAAAACTCTTTTCATACAATGACACTGAAACACAAAGTGCTGAACATAAAAACAACTTCAAATAGAATCAATTCAAATAAAGATAGAAAAATAAAAAAGAAGTTTCTGAACGAACTGAGGAAACATTAATGTTAAAACTCAACACAGGAAGTTAAACTCACCAAAATAAAATACATTAATAAGATAATAAAACACTGAAAAATAAAATAAGATGCTATACTTAAAATAAATAAATAAAGTAAAATGAAATAAACTGTTATAAGAATGAAACTCAGTTAAAAGCGAGACTGTAAAGGTCGGTCTTGAGTTTGCTTGTAAAGATATTGATGTTCTGCAGTCCTCAGATCTGAACTCAGAGAGGTCAGGGTCTAAAGGATGGATCTGATGTGAACTCGTTTTAAAGGGAACCAGTTTAAGGAAAGGTTTGATCAGATCACATCTCAAAACATCAGAATGTGGAAAGAGAGGGAACAAAGAGACTGTTTGTTTATGATGAATCCATGTTGAGACCTTTATTAATGTGTGTGTGTGTGTGTCTGTGTGTGTCCATGTGTGTGTCTGTGTCTGTGTGTGTCCATGTGTGTGTGTCCCTCAGCTCCCAGGGAAGAGGTATGCTTCTGGTTATAACGACGACGTTGGAGACAAACACATCTGGCTGAAGTGAGTCCTCAGCCGTCCCCACAGGCTGACCTCTGACCTCTGGTCCACGGTTGATCCAGTCTCCTGCTGTACATCCTGAATATTATATATGTGTTAAATAAAGAGTAAACTTTGAGTCTGTCTCCTGATGTCTGTTTCTGTAAGGAATCACACACACATCCTCACACACATTAACACACACACTAACACACATCCACAGCACACACATTAACACTCACACACATTAACACACACATTAACACACACACTGACACACATCCACAGCACACACATTAACACTCACACACATTAACACACATTAACACACACACTAACACACATCCACAGCACACACATTAACACTCACACACATTAACACACACACTAACACACATCAACAGCACACACATTAACACACACACACATTAACACACACACTAACACACATCCACAGCACACACATTAACACTCACACACATTAACACATGCACACACATATTAATACTCACACACATTAACACATGCACACACACATTAACACTCACACACATTAACACATGCACACACACATTAACACATGCACACACATTAACACACACACATTAACACACACACACACATTAACACTCACACACATTAACACACACACACATTAACACATGCACACACACATTAACACACATTAACACATGCACACACACATTAACACTCACACACATTAACACATGCACACACACATTAACACACATTAACACACACACTAACACACATCCACAGCACACACATTAACACTCACACACATTAACACACACACACACATTAACACTCACACACATTAACACACACACATTAACACACACACATTAACACACACGCATTAACGCACACACACATTAACACACTAACACACACATCAACAGCACACACATTAACACACACACATTAACACACGCATTAACGCACACACACATTAACACACACACATTAACAGCACACACATTAACACACACACATTAGCACATCCACAGCACACACATTAACACACACATGCATTAACACACACATGCATTAACACGCACATGCATTAACACACACATGCATTAACACACATGCATTAACACACACACACATTAACACACACATGCATTAACACACACATGCATTAACACACACATGCATTAACACACACATGCATTAACACACACACATTAACAGCACACACATTAACACACACACACATTAACAGCACACACATTAACACACACACACATTAACAGCACACACATTAACACACACACACATTAACAGCACACACATTAACACACACACGCATTAACACACACACATTAACACACACACATTAACACACACACGCATTAACACACACACATTAACACACACATTAACAGCACACACATTAACACACACACATTAACACACACACATTAACACACACATTAACACACACGCATTAACACACACACATTAACACACACACATTAACACACACGCATTAACACACACGCATTAACACACACACATTAACACACACACATTAACACACACACATTAACACACACACATTAGCACATCCACAGCACACACATTAACACACACGCATTAACACACACACATTAACACACACACATTAACACACACACATTAACACACACACATTAACACACACACATTAACACACACACATTAACACACACGCATTAACACACACGCATTAACACACACACATTAACACACACACATTAACACACACACATTAACACACACACATTAGCACATCCACAGCACACACATTAACACACACAGATCAACAGCACACACATTAACACACACACATTAACACACACAGATCAACAGCACACACATTAACACACACACATTAACACACACACACACAGACACACACACATTAACAGACACACCTCCACACACATTAACACACACACACAGACACACACACATTAACAGACACACCTCCACACACATTAACACACACACATTAACACACACACACACAGACACACACACATTAACAGACACACCTCCACACACATTAACACACATTAACACACATTAACACACACACACACAGACACACACACATTAACAGACACACCTCCACACACATTAACACACATTAACACACATTAACACACATTAACACAAACACACACACACACACACACACACACATACACACCCTGGCAGGATTAATTTGGGGCCTGTAGCCTGAGGGCGAGCCGGCTGGAGGATCGGGGTAATGAACAGCTGACCTTTGGATTAGTGGACACCGTCCTCGTCCTCGGCCTCGGCCCACGGTGACGCCGTTGTTCTCTGTGACTCCTTCGTTGCCTGGTTTCTGGCGCTCGTTTGGTCGCCGCTGTGATCACTCCGTCAGTCTGATCACTCCGTCAGTCTGATCACTCCGTCAGTCTGATCACTCCGTCAGTCTGATCACTCCGTCAGTCTGATCACTCCGTCAGTCTGATCACTCCGTCAGTCTGATCACGCCGTCAGTCTGATCACTCCGTCAGTCTGATCACTCCGTCAGTCTGATCACTCCGTCAGTCTGATCACTCCGTCAGTCTGATCACTCCGTCAGTCTGATCACTCCGTCAGTCTGATCACTCTGTAAGTCTGATCACGCCGTCAGTCTGATCACTCCGTCAGTCTGATCACTCCGTCAGTCTGATCACTCCATCAGTCTGATCACTCCGTCAGTCTGATCACGCCGTCAGTCTGATCACTCCGTCAGTCTGATCACTCCATCAGTCTGATCACGCCGTCAGTCTGATCACTCCGTCAGTCTGATCACTCCGTCAGTCTGATCACTCCGTCAGTCTGATCACTCCGTCAGTCTGATCACGCCGTCAGTCTGATCACTCCGTCAGTCTGATCACTCCGTCAGTCTGATCACTCCATCAGTCTGATCACGCCGTCAGTCTGATCACTCCGTCAGTCTGATCACTCCGTCAGTCTGATCACTCCGTCAGTCTGATCACTCCGTCAGTCTGATCACGCTGTCAGTCTGATCACTCCGTCAGTCTGAGCGTGGTTTTGCTCCACGTTGTGGTTCTTGTGTTTTATTCCTACAGTGTCTGAGGGTCAGAGTTCCTCTCTCTCTGAGCCGTGTTTTCGTCTTCCTGTTTTCTGATCGGTCTCTCCGTCTAATCAGGACTTGATGGACGGCACAGATAGAGGGATAAACCGGGCTCAGAGCCGCGTGCTGCAGAGACTCCAACAAAATCCTCAATAACTTTCCCCTTACAAAGAAATCTGAGTGGAGATCTGTCTCCATTTCTTCATCCTCTCACTGAGCTCTTCATCAGCTGAGGACCGGACCTCACATCCTATAGGCTGTCAGACTCCCTCCCTGAAACCACAGGCCGGATTTACACCTCCCCTCATCCTCTCATCCTGGGCTGAAGACTGTGACTGTATTTAAACATCGCTTCACTTAGACCAGGAGAAAAAAACCATCCAGGACTCAAAACAGACTCAAAACCATCCAGGACTCAAAACCATCCAGGACTCAAAACAGACTCAAAACCATCCGGGACTCAAAACCATCCGGGACTCAAAACCATCCAGGACTCAAAACCATCCAGGACTCAAAACCATCCGGGACTCAAAACCATCCGGGACTCAAAACCATCCAGGACTCAGCTGCCAGACTCCTGAGCAGGAGAGCGTAAAGGGAGCAGGAGGTGATGAGGGTGAGACGTCCTGAAGCAGAAGACTGATTTAAAGACGACCTATTACCACGGTAGATCTCCTTCCTGCGGCCTTTGTCCTGATAGATCCGGATTGTATAGACTAGAGAGAGGACGAGGGACCCGGTTTGGTCTAGGTGTATTAACTCTGAGTGTTCTCACCTGGCCCCGGGTTTTAAATGTGAACGGTCTCTTTGACTTCATCTGAACCTCCTCCTGATCGCCTGACGTCCCTGTGTCAGAGCGCTGAGAGAGCAGAATCACTCAGGCTGAGCGAACACTTCTCCTGTCTGATGATATCTTCACATCACAGTAATTATTTTGTTATCTCAAAGTCAGAAGAAGAAGAAGAAGAAGAAGAAGAAGAAGAAGAAGAAGAAGAAGAAGAAGAGAAGGTTGTTTCCTCCTTCAGAGTGTTTATCAGAGATCAGGACCGGCAGCTCAGACGGAGGCTCCACCACCAAGACTCGCTTCAGATGTCAAATCAAGGAGGACACACACACACACACACACACACACACACACACACACACACACACACACACACACACACACACACACACACACACACACACACACAGGTCAGAGTCATCAACCATCATGCAGCTATTAAGGCCAAAGCCGGAGCAGCACCATCACTCAGTTTGTGGGCCGCACAGACCGGGTCGCTGCACAGACCGGGTCACCAGGTCCTCATCTGTTCCATGCAGCGTGCCGGGAGCTTGAAGCCTTACAGAGTTCATCTTTGGGGACGAGGATCTTCAGTCTCTGTCCCGGTGTCGTTCTTCCTGCCTACAGATGGTTCTGACACGGTTTGAAGAGAAGGCCTGAGGGTGAGGTGGAGCACATGTTCTCATCTCTGTGAGCGTGTTCCTCCTGATACAGACGTGTGTCAGCCTCTGGTTCAAAGACTCATGTGGATCTGTAGAGACCCGCTCCTCTGATTGTCAGACTGATGATGTGAAAGCTGAACTCTGCTTCTAGAACATGGATCCATTATCTCCACATGCTCATAAGTAAATCAGGACCTGCTTCTTGTCCAAGTAGTATTATAATAACAGGTCTAAATGAAGAACTGAAGTGCTGCTGACTGACTTCAAGTGCTTATTATCCTGTCAGCTGACACGCTGCCTCCTCATTATCACAGCGGGGGGGATTTAACACACTGGATGACGTCTGCGGCTCTGAAAGTCTCCTGAAGTGAGAGGTACTTCTGACTCCAGCCTCCGTCAGGACCGAGATGTGGTTCAGCCTCTGTAAACTCTGGAGGCTGATGAAAGTCCGTCCCTGCACAGAAGATATGTTATCCCCTTTCCAACCCTTCAGACCCCAAAGTGCCCGAAAGGAGCCCTGTGGGGGCTCTGTCAGAAGCTTCCCAGACAGATCCAGGTTCCCTGTGTGGGAAGTTTCAGAGGAGATATTTCTGGCTGCTATATTTCAGCTCTGAGAGACAGCTACATCCCTTTTTAACTAGCTCAAACTGCCCTGAGAGCTGCACAGGCAAGGAGGGAGCTGAAGGTGAAGAAAGTCACCCAAAGGCAGGAGGAGGAAGGAATGAATGAATGCATTACATGGTGTCAATCTGCTGCAGCTGCACAAAGAGAATTACTATACAACCAATGCAACGTGTCAGATTACCTCCCCAAAAGGATGAAGAGAGCTTCACAGGTCGCTCAGAGTGTGACAAAGTAAGAAATCATCTCTTAGTTAGCGCGGACAGTCAGCAGACAGCCGAGGCCGGATGTCTGCCAGGAGCTGAAAAGAGGTTGTCGACTCGCTCTCCCAGAGCTGCAGCATCAGGTCTGCTCAGACAAAGGCGCCGTGACAGCGCGGCAGCCGGGTGCAGTCACATCCAGCTAATGGAGGATGGAATACATGAACTCTGGAGAGGGAGGCTGCTGCTGCTGTTTCCTGTTGTGTATAATGTAACACAGAGGTCTCATGGTGCCGGGGGAGGGGAGGAGGTTTAGTAGGATTGAGTGGTAGCTCTGCAGAGGTGTCAGCTCTGTCTGCAGGACCAGAAACAACACCGAGGAAGACTCAGGGAGTATTTCAAGAACGGGTCAGGTCATTGAAGAGGAGTGATGTAGATACCAATGATTCAGAGACTGAGATCTACTTTATAGACCATCCAGATAATCCAGGAAAACTACACACTGCACCTTTAAATACTACACACTGTACCTTTAAATACTACACACTGTACCTTTAAATACTACACACTGCACCTTTAAATACTACACACTGTACCTTTAAATACTACACACTGTCCCTTTAAATACTACACACTGTCCCTTTAAATACTACACACTGTACCTTTAAATACTACACACTGTACCTTTAAATACTACACACTGTACCTTTAAATACTACACACTGTACCTTTAAATACTACACACTGCACCTTTAAATACTACACACTGTACCTTTAAATACTACACACTGTCCCTTTAAATACTACACACTGTCCCTTTAAATACTACACACTGTACCTTTAAATACTACACACTGTACCTTTAAATACTACACACTGTACCTTTAAATACTTCCCCTCCTCGGCTCCTTCCCTCGTCCCCTCCTCGGCTCCTTCCCTCATCCCCTCCTCGGCTCCTTCCCTCGTCCTCTCCTCATCTCCTTCCCTCGTCCCCTCCTCGGCTCCTTCCTTCGTCCCCTCCTCATCTCCTTCCCTCGTACCCTCCTCGGCTCCTTCCCTCATCCCCTCCTCGGCTCCTTCCCTCGTCCTCTCCTCATCTCCTTCCCTCGTCCCCTCCTCGGCTCCTTCCTTCGTCCCCTCCTCATCTCCTTCCCTCGTCCTCTCCTTGTCTCCTTCCCTCGTCCCCTCCTCATCTCCTTCCCTCGTCCCCTCCTCGGCTCCTTCCTTCGTCCCCTCCTCATCTCCTTCCCTCGTCCCCTCCTCGGCTCCTTCCCTCGTCCCCTCCTCGGCTCCTTCCCTCGTTCTCTCCTCATCTCCTTCCCTCGTCCCCTCCTCGACTCCTTCCCATCGTCCTCTCCTTGTCTCCTTCCCTTGTCCTCTCCTGGAGTCAGAGGATCTGATCCTGAGCAGGGAGCTGCACAGGAAAGCTGCGGTCTGTAATTGAATAATTTAGCTGTCAATCAGGAATCCAGAGTGCATGTCTTTAACCTCTGATATTTACATGGTGGAACAGAGACTCTCACAGAGTTTCACCTTCACACAAAGTGCTGCTCAGAAGAGAATGTTTCTGGAAAGAAGAGTCCCGCCTGCAGCTCAGTGAGGAATGAAAGCTCCAAACTCTGATCCGGCATCTTTACACTTCAAACAGGTTCTTTGTTCCCTTCATGCTACGCTGAGGGTTCAAAGGTTTGTGTTTATGCAGACTCTCTCACTCCACGGCTGGATGTATGTTTCCCTGGGTACACACAAACACATTTCCCCTCCCTGCTTTCAATCCTGAATTTATGCAATACACTACTTCTCCTCCTTCCTCTCCTCCTTTGTCCTTTCCTTCTTTCCTTTCCTTTTGTGCCATGGTGTCAGAACTATCAGTGACAGCCTGTTCATCATGGAAACCTCCTGATCCACAGAAACAACTCAACATACACTAACCTATCAGACGAGGGCGAGCAGACTAACTTGTCTTCCTCTCTTTATGGTGATGAAACCTGCAGGGTGGTGACGGAGGTGACGGAGGTGGATTTCCTGCAGACTGTTGAATGGAAGCGTTCGTTGGTGCAGGTAGAGCCCCTCGCTCTCCTCCGTCTCCTCAGACGTGACTCACGCTGCAGGAACAGCCAGCGAGCTGATTACTGAGTCTTCTTTTTCATCCCTCTGTTTTTTAGTGGATGCCAACCAGCATAAAGAACCACGACTGACGAGTCAGCGCCGCTCTCCTCCAGCTCTCCTCCCTCATTAGTTCATCATGCATTTTAAGTGTTGTAAAACTATGAGGTGAACAAACCTGCTCTTATTGAGACTCCTCACTTTTAGAGAGGTGAGCAGCAGAGGTTGGTGTGAGTCTCTGTTCGGGGCCTGATGACTCTCACCTTCCCTATGTACCTGCACCTGTACCTGCAGGAGTGCTGACCCCACAGGAGGAGAAAGATCTCCACAGCTGCTCAGGAGCTGCACATGGTGGGTTTGATGAGTGAGTGGAAGTCGTCGCTCTTCATCATGTTTCTCAGTGGGAGGTTCCCTGGTCAGTCAGCAGGTTCCCTGGTCACTGAGTCAGCAGGTCACTGAGTCAGCAGGTTCCCTGGTCACTGAGTCAGCAGGTCACTGAGTCAGCAGGTTCCCTGGTCACTGAGTCAGCAGGTTCCCTGGTCACTGAGTCAGCAGGTTCCCTGGTCACTGAGTCAGCAGGTCACTGAGTCAGCAGGTTCCCTGGTCACTGAGTCAGCAGGTTCCCTGGTCACTGAGTCAGCAGGTTCCCTGGTCACTGAGTCAGCAGGTTCCCTGGTCACTGAGTCAGCAGGTCACTGAGTCAGCAGGTTCCCTGGTCACTGAGTCAGCAGGTTCCCTGGTCACTGAGTCAGCAGGTTCCCTGGTCACTGAGTCAGCAGGTTCCCTGGTCACTGAGTCAGCAGGTTCCCTTGTCACTGAGTCAGCAGGTTCCCTGGTCACTGAGTCAGCAGGTTCCCTGGTCACTGAGTCAGCAGGTTCCCTGGTCACTGAGTCAGCAGGTTCCCTTGTCACTGAGTCAGCAGGTTCCCTGGTCACTGAGTCAGCAGGTTCCCTGGTCACTGAGTCAGCAGGTCACTGAGTCAGCAGGTTCCCTGGTCACTGAGTCAGCGGGTTCCCTGGTCACTGAGTCAGCAGGTTCCCTGGTCACTGAGTCAGCAGGTTCCCTGGTCACTGAGTCAGCAGGTTCCCTGGTCACTAAACGACTCTTTAATTCTCCTTCCAGCAGTGATTCAACTCCTAACCATCCATTACTTCTAATTTGCGTCCCTCCCCGTAGGGTCCGGGTCCACTCATCGAGGTTTAACACATTTTATGCTTCATAGAAGCTGGTTGGTTTAATCCAAATTGCCAATCCACATTATTGAAATGGTTTTACACTCAACAGATGAAAAGTCCATTTATGATTGTAATTAACATCTTTATCATACTTCAAACATACACTGAACACAGCCTCATTTAATCCACGCTGCGTGGCCGGTCTCAGGAGACTCAGCAGGTTCATATAAAGACTGAACACACGAGGACACCAGTCTCTATCTCCGGCCCGAGCGTGCACGGCTGCACTGAGCGTGCACGGCTGCACTGAGCGGGTCTGTGGCGTTGGAGGAAGATGATGGACACAGAAGCTTGGTCGTGTGTTGGGGATTCAGCAAATGAACTTCCCTGCAGAGCACTTGACTAAGAGCAGACTTCTCTCCACAGCTTCCAGGATTAAAACTAATTTAACGCTATAGCGCAGACTGTTATTGAACATGCTGCAGCAGAAAGCAGATTTCCTCCCAAAGAGATGCCTGGGGAGACCTCGCAGTGACTCTGATGGAGCTGAGGGGAGATTATTGGAGCTGGGGTTCATTTCTCAGCTGCAGTGAGCTGTGGCTGCTGCTCCGTATCACAGGAACAGAGAAGCCGAGCAGCAGGAGCAAGGAGGGGAAGTCTGAGCAATCAACACGCCTAATTAGCAGTCTGTAAGCACCCCAACACCAGCTTAATGAAATCATTTCTTCATGTCTTCTCGGGCTGGATGTGGAGGGCTAAAAAGGAGGCTGATGTGATGCTAACCCCTCAGGTTTGAGTCTGGAGGCAGCAGATGGCAGTGTTGTTGTTTGGATGCAGCGTGGCAGCAGTGTGTAGAGGAGCAGATCGTCCTGACGTGTGTTTGTACCTCTGGGCAGAGACGCCTCTGAGTAACACGGATGTGTGCTTACACCTCCCCTTATTTGGACTATTGTTTGCAGGAGAGCTGTGTACAGTGAAGTGAGAGTGCTGCTGGCAACTG
>NW_023260052.1:0-10412 GCF_009762535.1 Notolabrus celidotus
GTTCTGGTTTGGGTTCTGGTTTGGTTTTGGTTGAGTTTGGTTCTGGTTCTGCTTGCTAAAGTTTAGTTCTGGTTCTAATCCTAACCCTAACCCTAACCCTAATCCTAATCCTAACCCTAACCCTAACCCTAACCCTAATCCTAACCCTAATCCTAATCCTAACCCTAACCCTAATCCTAACCCTAACCCTAACCCTAACCCTAATCCTAACCCTAACCCTAACCCTAATCCTAACCCTAACCCTAACCCTAATCCTAACCCTAACCCTAACCCTAATCCTAACCCTAATCCTAATCCTCACCCTAACCCTAACCCTAACCCTAATCCTAACCCTAACCCTAACCCTAACCCTAACCCTAATCCTAACCCTAATCCTAATCCTCACCCTAACCCTAACCCTAATCCTAACCCTAACCCTAACCCTAACCCTAATCCTAACCCTAACCCTAACCCTAATCCTAACCCTAACCCTAACCCTAACCCTAACCCTAATCCTAACCCTAACCCTAACCCTAATCCTAATCCTAACCCTAATCCTAACCCTAATCCTAATCCTAACCCTAAACCCTAATCCTAACCCTAACCCTAATCCTAACCCTAACCCTAACCCTAACCCCAATCCTAACCCTAACCCTAACCCTAACCCCAATCCTAACCCTAACCCCAACCCTAATCCTAACCCTAACCCCAATCCCAATCCCAACCCCAACCCCAACCCTAACCCTAACCCTAACCCTAATCCTAACCCTAACCCTAATCCTAACCCTAACCCTAACCCTAACCCTAACCCTAACCCTAACCCCAACCCTAATCCTACCCTAACCCCAATCCCAATCCCAACCCCAACCCCAACCCCAACCCTAACCCTAACCCTAATCCTAACCCTAACCCTAATCCTAACCCTAACCCTACCCTAACCCCAATCCTAACCCTAACCCTAACCCCAACCCCAATCCCAATCCCAACCCCAACCCCAACCCTAACCCTAACCCTAACCCTAATCCTAACCCTAACCCTAATCCTAACCCTAACCCTAACCCTAATCCTAACCCTAACCCTAATCCTAACCCTAACCCTAACCCTAACCCTAACCCTAATCCTAACCCTAACCCTAACCCTAACCCCAACCCCAACCCTAACCCTAACCCTAACCCTAACCCTAATCCTAACCCTAACCCTAATCCTAACCCTAACCCCAACCCCAACCCTAACCCTAACCCTAACCCCAATCCCAATCCCAACCCTAACCCTAACCCTAACCCTAACCCTAATCCTAACCCTAACCCTAACCCTAACCCTAACCCTAACCCTAATCCTAACCCTAACCCCAATCCCAATCCCAACCCTAACCCTAACCCTAATCCTAATCCTAATCCTACAAAAGATCCTAAATTAAGAACCGTTCGGGAGTTGAAAGAGTAGGTTCTTCTTTGGGAGCCGAGTTAAAAGAGCTGAACTTCCCATCACTAGTTTGTAGACATGCCAGGTAGAGAAGCATTAACCTTTAAAATGTAATTCCAATGCTTTGATATGAAACAGATATTCAGGTAAGGAATCCTTTACTCATGTAGAGATATTATGAACAATGACAGTTTTGTTTTCCTCTTTTAAAGATAAATTCAGGTTAAAAATCTTTCTTCAGTCTGCATTAATGTGGAAGAAACACTCGTCACACGTGTGTGTTTGGGTTTTCCTCACCTCACCCCACCGAAGAACGGGTCGTTGAAGTCCTGCACGACTCTGAAGGCGTACCAGGAAACGGCTATCATGCAGCACAGACCTGCCAACACACAAAGACATTTCACACCATGACATGTGAGAGAGAATAAAAGAGAGACAACACAAATAATACAAAGAGTTTCAATCGACACCATTAAGCCGTCCTGCGCTCCATTCCATGAAACTCACCACCAAGTATGCTCAGGATGCCTCCGGTGGTGGCGATCTTGGCCTTGGATTGGTCGGTGGTGGAGCCGATCTTGATGCACTTGAGTCCCAGCAGAGACACGATCATGCAGCCGAGGCCGAGCAGCAGAGAGATGATCATCATGGCCCGACACGCCTGAACGTGAGCTGCAGAGAAGGAGGAGAGAGGAGTGTGAATCATCGGAGGAGAATAACTGAAGGAGAGGTGCTGCTTGAGATTGAGATTGACTGTAGATTAATAGATGCATGGATGTCTTCATCCTGCAGCAGGTAAACAGGCTGTAATGGCTGCAACATCGTCCTCCATAGATTAAAGTAATGTTGATGGACTCTTAGAATAACAACCTGAGCCTGCCAGGGACAAACACAAGAACTGTTAGTGGACTCACTTTGATCCATGAAGGGTTATGTTGCAGACGTTACAGCCTGTTCACCTGCTGCAGGAGGGACTGATTCTAAATGAGTTTTCCGTTGCTTAGCGCCGCTGGAGTGTCTGCTTGTTGCAGCAGCTCTCTCTTGGTTGTTCTTCTATCTGTTTAGTTCTCTTTGTATTTGGAGCCTGTCAGGACCTTTACTGACTCATCTGTTGGACATGGACACCAAACTGACTACGTCTGCAGGGGTGTTTTAACTGTTTTTGTTCCTGTGTGTGTCCGGAGATCCTGCATGTATCTATGGTAACATTGTTTACACACGAGATCAGCTGTTAGCAGCCCGTAGCATGTCGATGCGAAACGATGCTAGGCCCGATGTTCCCTGTGAGCTGAGGAGAAGGAGGCAAGGATGTTGGTACTGAGGTGCAAGCTAAGAAAAGACCACATGGACCTGTCCTTCCACCCACCGTTATGGGGAATGTAAGATCTATCTACGATAAGGTGGACCAGCTAACCCAGCACCAGAGTAGCATCATGCTAACAGAGCTAACACCGGACATGAACGTCACCTGCTGTGGGCGGACAGGATACAGGAGAGCCAGACTGAACTAACTGGGGAAGAAGGCCAGCTCAGTCCTGGACCCTGTGGAGGTGGTGGCTGACAGGAGGATTATGGCCAAGCTGTCGTCTCTGATGAACATTTCTTTCATATATATATTCTTGTTAAATTCTTGTTCTGTACACCTTCTTGTTTGCTGCTGGAACTCTTTGACCTTCTACAGATGTTCTCTGTATGGATAGGACAGCTGGAGAGAGACAGGTGTTTTGGGAAGTAGAGAGCAGAGGAAGAGTGTGCAGGACATGGTAGAGGCCGCTGTACAGTACATGGGGCGCACTCAGGCCCACAATCCCTATCGCTCTGTATTCTTCAATCAGGTATCATGATGTATTATTTGAGAGCTGTTTCACAGTTTACCAGCCCTGATGTATTTAGATATATGGGAACAAGTTTCACAGTTAACATCTCCAGCGTTATAAAGATTAGAGGTCAGAGGTCACAGATGTTGAAGTTGTAGAAACATGAAATGCAGTACGTAGGTTTGAATGCTCCTCCAAGAATCGCCACCTTAACGTGGAGGAGGGGTTTGAGTGTCCTGGTTCACCGGGAGCTGTGTTGTCTGGATTGTGAGTGTCTGGTGGTCAGGCTCTCCTCCATGGGGCCCGGTCGGGAAATGATGATAACATGGAGCCACCACCACCACCCTGTGGGCCCACCTTTCGCAGGGGTAGTCATGGGGGTTGGGTGCTTAGGAAGCCGGGTGGCGGACCGGGTAGGAGACCTGGGAATGCTGATCCCTGGCGGCATAGACTGGCTGTTGGGACGTGGAACGCCAACTCGCTGGCGGTGAAGGAGGCGGAGTCGGCACAGAAAAACTGACCAACCAAATAACAATCGTAAGAGCGCCGACGCTTCGAAGATATGTTTGTATGATGACAACGAAGGAGGAAAACGAGCAAGTGGAAGTGACATAAAGGTGTGTGTACGTGTGTGTGTGTGTGTGTGTCTGTGTGTGTGTGTGTGTGTGTGTGTGTCTGTGTGTGTGTGTGTGTGTGTGTGTGTACACCCTAACAAGATCATAAAAACCTGCCTCGCCTCTTTATGATCCTCTGACAGTTTCAGGATAATAAACCACATCAATAACCACATCTCTTTATGTCAGACATTATTCCTCTTCTCTCAGAGCTCCAGAGTTCAGAGAGGTCAAACATGGACTGGACTTCGTGAACAACAACCTGTACGTCTTGGAGAAAGTTCTCTACAGTGTGCAAAGCATGCTGGATCCACAGCGAGGCAGAGCGGTCTAACAGCGCCACCTTTTACCTCGTTTCTCCCTCAGTGAGGTATAATCCTGCATTTCAAGAACACCGTGGTTTATTAAGGAGGGGATGAAGCTGAGGAGGGCTGGTTCGATTGAAAGACTCCTCAATCTAAGACAACAGAGACCAGAGGAAGTCTCCTTGCTGTGGACAGTGAGTCGACAGTGAGCAGGGTGGGACTACACAGACCTGCACATCAGCATTAAAAGTACACATAAGACTTGTGACTTCCTGATTTCTGACAGACTCGTTCCCTAAGGTTGGAGCCGAAGCATTAGGAGCGCCTCCTACTGGCTGGCTGCAATGTAGGTCATTAAGCTGCCTCCTCTGCACTCACAGATATGACGTGGGTCAAACCGGATCCCGTCTACAGCTGCATCGACGGGCAGAGACATCAGACATTCTAAAGCTTTAAGTGAAGCCATCTGAGTCATTTTAAAACGAGCTTTAAAACTTAGTGTGTTTAAACATATGTGTTGATACTGGCGCCCCCTCTGGATGAAGTCGGTAGTGTTCCCTAGGATGACAACTGCATTTCCCATGAGCACCATCACCCACTGTGTTTAAGATGCCTCTCTGTGTTGATTTGTAGATACGTTAACAACGGTAAACTTTGATATGGTCAGAAGATACGACCTAAATTCAATAACCGGTCTGATCCCTGATGATCTTATTTCACTCTGAGGGTCCTGACGAGGCATCAGGGTCACAGTGAGACTGTCTCAACATCAGTTAAAACTCCACACTGTGCCTTTAAAGTCGTCTCTACGTCACGGGGGAGTAAGTCAAATTCACGTGAGTGAACCCAAACTGAAGTAAAGATGAATTATAAGAGTCCACTGCAGCTGATGGAGATATTCAGACTTTTAAACACAAACTAAAAACGTATTTATTCAGTCTGGCTTTTATTTAAGGTTTAACAATTTTATTACTTACCTTTTACTATAATATTGATTTAAATGTTGCTTTATTATTTAAGTAATTTTAATTGTTATCTTATTCTATTTTTATGTATTTATTCATTCATTCATCTACTCAGTTTTATTAATATTTTTAGCCTTAGTTTATATTTCAACTCTTATCCTGACCCTTTTTAAATCTATTTATTTTAACTATTTGTATTCTTAATTTTGATGCTTTCACTTATTATTTAACTGGTGCGTATCAGTCTCTATTTTATTTGGGTTGCATTTGATTTGTATGAAAGGTGCTTTATAAATAAAGCTTGATTGATTGATTGATTGATTGATTGATTGATTGATTGATTGATTGATTGACTGATTGATTGATTGATTGATTGATTGATTGATTGACTGATTGACTGATTGATTGATTCATTGACTGATTGATTGATTGATTGATTGAGTGATTGATTGATTGATTGATTGATTGATTGATTGATTGATTGATTAGCCACCGTTCTTTTGGTTTCCCTCCATTTAGGTGCCAGTGGAGAAGAAGGCTCAAAATGGCGGCCAGAGATAACACAACCATCGTATGAAACTAGACTCAGCGGTAGAAAAAAAAAAAAGGAAGTAATTTAACTTGTAAAAAAAAAAAAGAAGATACAAAGTAAGAACATCCTCTTTGTTCCTGTTTTTACTCTTTTACTCTCTTTAAACTTCCTCAGCTTCGTTTGAGTTTCGGCGGGAAGCTTGCGGTCGTAAAAGAACCCAACCTTTGATCGGGGGATTCTGAAATGGGGCCACATAGCATGCTGGCCTAGTTTCAGTCCAACAGGTCTGAATATACATGTAGCGTTATATTTCATGACATTTTCATGAAGAACCTGAACAATACAAACAAGACGCTTCAGTGGTTGGTTCTAGAGATGAAGTTTTATGCCGATGACTGATTCCTCTCCTTCATTTGCTTTCTGACGTAACCTTGACCTCGATACTCTCGTTCACGTAATCCCCCGTAAAAGGGGAGGGAAGTCTGCCGTACGTGTTTCTTACAGACTCAGCTACATAAATCTTTCTAAATGAGGGTCAAATATGTTTGCTTTATATTTGGTTTAGACAGATTCCCCTCAGAGGAAAAGGCGGACTTGGACTCTTAAAGAGGCAGAGCTCAAAAAGACTTTCTTCTTTCTCAGAAATCAGACAATAAATCTTCGTCTTCAGACGTTTAATCGGATCTTCCGTCGTCGCTCTATGTACTCTATCGTTGTATCCGCACATTAAGCCGTAGGATAATAGTTCTTTTCTTACCAGGAAGGGCGAGTAAGGACTCAAAGTCTCGGCACTCGGCGATGCCGCCGCTGTTCTCGGCGCAGGAGTGCCACAAGTTTTCAAACTGCCTCTGGGAGATGATGACGCTGCCCGACACGGTGGAAATCTTCCAGTAGTCGTTGACCAGAGCGGTTCCAGTCAGCAGCCAAGCGATTATGCTCATGATGAACCCGGTTGCTTCCACAGCCGTCGACATGATGGCAACGTTTCCAGAAAACTACTTCGGTTGAAATCCTACAAATTGTTTAAAGACGGTGAAGGTTTGCTTTTTAAAACGTAGGAGGATCTCAGGGGCCGAGTTTTCCTGTAGATGAAGCCTTCACGGGGTGAAATCAGAACCAGGTTTTGGCTGATGGAGCCCAGGTCTCTCTCCTTCAGTTACTTCTTGCTAATCTGACGTGTGTGGCTCCAACAGGAGGACTTTACACTCTAACAGGGGCCATAAACTGTCAGGAGCCGCTCCCTGTAGCTCCCCACCGCCTTTTTGCTCAGTATTGATGATGATGATGATGATGATGACGGCAGTGAGTCTTCAACCACACCTTAGATAACCTTAAAACCACAGATAAGTCAGTGTGTGGACATGAAGCCTGCTGAAGTCATATACAGCCATGTAAAGAGTATGTTTGGAGGTTAATGGTTCAAACTTGGTTTATTACTTATCACAGATGTTACATCAAAATACAGAATCTGTACTCGTGGGAGTTGTAGTACAGGAAGAGGTCTGGTTTCTGTTTGTAGTCCTAGTAGTATCGACCAATCAGGAGTCAGCAGGAAAAACAGTCAGTACGGAGAGCAACAGCAGGAGGAGCACAATCCACCGATCCCGGCTCCCCTGGTTGTTAATGTGAGGAGGATTTCTTCCTCTCTATAAACAGATCTCTGCATGAAGAGCAGCTAACAATCTGTTCTACATCAAACATTTACACTGAGACACTAATCTGCTTGATGCTGTGTCACTAAAGACAATCAGCGTTTAGATTTCCTAGACGTAGTTTTCTTCTCCTCTTGAGGACAGACCTGACAAAGCTTGACTTTGGACTAATCTGCATCATGAGCTCATAGCGCCCTCTTACCCCTCTAGAAGACTTTGTCCCAACATGCAGGCCTGCTCATCGTACCTACAGTCTCTAAAAGTAGTATGGGAGGTAGAGCCTTCGGTTATCAGGCCCCTCTCCTTTGGAATCATCTACCAGTCAGGGTCCGGGAGGCAGACCCCCTCTCTACTTTTAAGAGTCGGCTTCAAACTTTCCTTTTTGATAAAGCTTATAGTTAGAGCTGGATCAGGCTTGGACCAGGTCTTAGTTCTGCTGCTATAGGCTTAGACTGACACACTGGGATCCTGTCTTTCCCTCTCTCTCCTCTCTCTGCCTGTCTCTCACTTAACTCTTCCTGTCCCATTAAAGTTACTAACCATAGACCTTTCTGGAGTCCCTGAGCTCCCTTGTCTCGTAGGTTCCTCTGGATCTCTGCTGTAGATTCCTTTTTTGGGGTCTGTTATTCATCCTTTCTTTCTTTCTTTCTTTCTTTCTTTCTTTCTTTCTTTCTTTCTTTCTTTCTTTCTTTCTTTCTTTCTTTCTTTCTTTCTTTCTTTCTTTCTATCTTTCCTTGTTTCTTCATCCTTTATGTCTCCTTTTCTTATCCCGTCCTTTCCTTCTGTCATCCCTTCATCATTTCTTCTCCTCTTTTTCTTTCTTCTGGTCTCCCTCTCTTCTCTCTTTTCTTAGACCTTTCTGGAGTCCCTGAGCTCCCTTGTCTCGTAGGTTCCTCTGGATCTCTGCTGCTGAGGACGTGGTCCAGACTCCAGCTGCTACAACTACTACTATCCGTCTCCCCACTATCATCTCTCTCTCTCTTCATCTCCCTCTATCCCTCTCTCCAACACGGTCTCAGCAGATGTGTGTCTAACATGAGTCTGGTCCTGTTGGAGGTTTCTGCCTGTTAAAGGAAGTTTGTCCTTGCCACTGTAACTTGCTAAATGCTGCAAAGTGCTCTGCTCATGGTGGATTAAGATGAGATCAGACTGAGTCCTGTCTGGAAGATGGGACTGGATCTGATCCGGTCTTGACGTTGGGTCTTTGTTAATAATAGAACATAGAGTACCGGTCTAGACCTGCTCTGTTTGGAAAGAGTCTTTGATTGATAAACGTTGCATGTGTTTTTGCTCGTGTCCCTAAAAGACTTGAGAGTAAAATAAAGGGCTTCAAGCTTGGAGCCTGAGTCTGTGAGTTTCAGTCAGACTGGGTCACTCCAGAAAGAGGGCAGACGGAGACTGAAGGGTCGGACTTTGGACTGTCATGATGATTAAACATTAACTTTTACCAGCTATAAAGCTATAAACACACACACACATACACACACACACACACACACACACACACACACACACACACACACACACACACACACACACACACTGCTACATCCTGCTCTTTGTTCTCACCTGAAACCATCAGAGAGAACTCAAATCTGTCACTACAGAAAAACCTCTTCATTAAAACTCAAATATGTGAACACTTCATCACCTTTATTCAAAAATGATCTGATTCATTTTACAGGTGGATAAAAAACAACTCCAACAAATCGCTTTACGTCCTCTAAACGTTGCATTAGAAGAAATCATTGCTCTCTTTTTTATTCGACTCACAGCAGAGCAGGAGCTGCACTTCCTTATATGGGCAGGGAGATGTTTACTGTTCTTTTACTTCCTGCTGCTGAGTCCAACTTCCCCCTCTCTCAGGACTCATAAACAGCTTTCTGGTTCATTGGAGGAAATATGTGAAAGGTGAATAGAGATGAATAGATTAACACAGAGCTGCAGTTCCCATAGCACAGATTATTCAATGTAAAAGTAAAGTGTTGAAACTTGCGTGAGAAATGTTGTGCTGTAAATGTTTATCTCAGTTTCACGGCGATAACTGCTCCCGGTTTGGTTTCTGTTTTTGTGTAAGCTGAGTTTGAGTGTGAGTTGACTCATTTTGTTACAGTTATTATTTTGTTGGATCAGTGGTTGGCTTTGTAGAGCTCTAGTCCCACCGTCACTTTTTACAAACACAGGGCCCATTTTGGCTTCGACCCAACAGCATCCCCCGTTCTTCAGGGGCAAAGCAACATGGCCGCCATCGTTACCGCGTTACTTTCAATGTGATTAAGGTCACACACTGTAGAGGAGGTGAATATTTTTACCTGTCAGTTTATCTGTGAGCTGCATTATCTACAGTCCCATCAAAAGTAAAAGTATCAAACGTGAGGTGAGATTTCCCCCCTTACATTCCCAAGAGTCCGTATGTGGTGAGTCTCAGTTTCACTGTAAACAGTGAACTCCACAATCAATCAACCTTTATTTGTATCGCTCCAAATCACAACAAACGTTATCTCAAGACTCTTTTACAAACAGAGCAGGTCTAGACCACTCTATGTCAAATTATGAACAGAGACCCAACACCAAGACAGGATCAGACTCAGTCTGACCCCACCTTAATCCACCATGAGCATTACACCTCACAGTATTTAACTAGTTACAGCGGAGAGGACAAACTTCCTTTAACAGGCAGAAACCTCCAGCAGGACCAGACTCATGTTAGACACACATCTGCTGAGACCGAGTTGGAGAGAGGGATAGAGGGAGATGAAGAGAGAGAGAGAGATGATAGTGGGGAGACGGATAGTAGTAGTTGTAGCAGCTGGAGTCTGGACCACGTCCACAGCAGCAGAGATCCAGAGGAACCTACGAGACAAGGGAGCTCAGGGACTCCAGAAAGGTCTAAGAAAAGAGAGAAGAGAGGGAGACCAGAAGAAAGAAAAAAGAGGAGAATAAAGGGTGAAGGAATGACAGAAGGACAGGAGGGGGTGAGAAAAGGAGACATAAAGGATGAAGAAACATGGAGAGAACAAAGAGAGAAAGAAAGAAAGCAAGACAAAGAAAGAAGAACAGAAAAGAAGGAAGGAAAGAATGAAAGAAAGAAAGAATAAAGAAAGAAGAAAGATAAAAGAAAGAAAG
>NW_023260052.1:10912-36132 GCF_009762535.1 Notolabrus celidotus
TCCTCCTCAGATTAACAACCAGGGGAGCAGGGATCGGTGGATTGTGCTCCTCCTGCTGTTGCTCTCCGTACTGACTGTTTTTCCTGCTGACTCCTGATTGGTCGATACTACTAGGACTACAAACAGAAACCAGACCTCTTCCTGTACTACAACTCCCATGAGTACAGATTCTGTATTTTGATGTAACATCTGTGATAAGTAATAAACCAAGTTTGAACCATTAACCTCCAAACATACTCTTTACATGGCTGTATATGACTTCAGCAGGCTTCATGTCCACACACTGACTTATCTGTGGTTTTAAGGTTATCTAAGGTGTGGTTGAAGACTCACTGCCGTCATCATCATCATCATCATCATCATCAATACTGAGCAAAAAGGCGGTGGGGAGCTACAGGGAGCGGCTCCTGACAGTTTATGGCCCCTGTTAGAGTGTAAAGTCCTCCTGTTGGAGCCACACACGTCAGATTAGCAAGAAGTAACAGAAGGAGAGAGACCTGGGCTCCATCAGCCAAAACCTGGTTCTGATTTCACCCCGTGAAGGCTTCATCGACAGGAAACCTCGGCCCCTGAGATCCTCCTACGTTTTAAAAAGCAAACCTTCACCGTCTTTAAACAATTTGTAGGATTTCAACCGAAGTAGTTCTCTGGAAACGTTGCCATCATGTCGACGGCTGTGGAAGCAACCGGGTTCATCATGAGCATAATCGCTTGGCTGCTGACTGGAACCGCTCTGGTCAACGACTACTGGAAGATTTCCACCGTGTCGGGCAGCGTCATCATCTCCCAGAGGCAGTTTGAAAACTTGTGGCACTCCTGCGCCGAGAACAGCGGCGGCATCGCCGAGTGCCGAGACTTTGAGTCCTTACTCGCCCTTCCTGGTAAGAAAAGAACTATTATCCTACGGCTTAATGTGCGGATACAACGATAGAGTACATAGAGCGACGACGGAAGATCCGATTAAACGTCTGAAGACGAAGATTTATTGTCTGATTTCTGAGAAAGAAGAAAGTCTTTTTGAGCTCTGCCTCTTTAAGAGTCCAAGTCCGCCTTTTCCTCTGAGGGGAATCTGTCTAAACCAAATATAAAGAAAACATATTTGACCCTCATTTAGAAAGATTTATGTAACTGAGTCTGTAAGAAACACGTACGGCAGACTTCCCTCCCCTTTTACGGGGGATTACGTGAACGAGAGTATCGAGGTCAAGGTTACGTCAGAAAGCAAATGAAGGAGAGGAATCAGTCATCGGCATAAAACTTCATCTCTAGAACCAACCACTGAAGCGTCTTGTTTGTATTGTTCAGGTTCTTCATGAAAATGTCATGAAATATAACCATACATGTATATTCAGACCTGTTGGACTGAAACTAGGCCAGCATGCTATGTGGCCCCATTTCAGAATCCCCCGATCAAAGGTTGGGTTCTTTTACGACCGCAAGCTTCCCGCCGAAACTCAAACGAAGCTGAGGAAGTTTAAAGAGAGTAAAAGAGTAAAAACAGGAACAAAGAGGATGTTCTTACTTTGTATCTTTTTTTTTTTTTTACAAGTTAAATTACTTCCTTTTTTTTTTTTCTACCGCTGAGTCTAGTTTCATACGATGGTTGTGTTATCTCTGGCCGCCATTTTGAGCCTTCTTCTCCACTGGCACCTAAATGGAGGGAAACCAAAAGAACGGTGGCTAATCGATCAATCAATCAATCAATCAATCAATCAATCAATCAGTCAATCAATCAATCAATCAATCAATCAATCAATCAATCAATCAATCAATCAATCAATCAAGCTTTATTTATAAAGCACCTTTCATACAAATCAAATGCAACCCAAATAAAATAGAGACTGATACGCACCAGTTAAATAATAAGTGAAAGCATCAAAATTAAGAATACAAATAGTTAAAATAAATAGATTTAAAAAGGGTCAGGATAAGAGTTGAAAAATATAAACTAAGGCTAAAAATATTAATAAAACTGAGTAGATGAATGAATGAATAAATACATAAAAATAGAATAAGATAACAATTAAAATTACTTAAATAATAAAGCAACATTTAAATCAATATTATAGTAAAAGGTAAGTAATAAAATTGTTCAACCTTAAATAAAAGCCAGACTGAATAAATACGTTTTTAGTTTATGTTTAAAAGTCTGAATATCTCCATCAGCTGCAGTGGACTCTTATAATTCATCTTCACTTCAGTTTGTGTTCACTCACGTGAATTTGACTTACTCCCCCGTGACGTAGAGACTACTTTAAAGGCACAGTGTGGAGTTTTAACTGATGTTGAGACTGTCTCACTGTGACCCTGATGCCCCGTCAGGACCCTCAGAGTGAAATAAGATCATCAGGGATCAGACTGGTTATTGAATTTAGGTCGTATCTTCTGATCATATCAAAGTTTACCGTTGTTAACGTAGCTACTGATCAACACAGAGAGGCATCTTAAACACAGTGTGTGATGGTGCTCATGGGAAATGCAGTTGTCATCCTAGGGAACACTACCGACTTCATCCAGAGGGGGCGCCAGTATCAACACATATGTTTAAACACACTAAGTTTTAAAGCTCGTTTTAAAATGACTCAGATGGCTTCACTTAAAGCTTTAGAATGTCTGATGTCTCTGCCCGTCGATGCAGCTGTAGACGGGATCCGGTTTGACCCACGTCATATCTGTGAATGCAGAGGAGGCAGCTTAATGACCTACATTGCAGCCAGCCAGTAGGAGGCGCTCCTAATGCTCTGGCTCCAACCTTAGGGAACGAGTCTGTCAGAAATCAGGAAGTCACAAGTCTTATGTGTACTTTTAATGCTGATGTGCAGCTCTGTGTAGTCCCACCCTGCTCGCTGTCGACTCACTGTCCACAGCAAGGAGACTTCCTCTGGTCTCTGTTGTCTTAGATTGAGGAGTCTTTCAATCGAACCAGCCCTCCTCAGCTTCATCCCCTCCTTAATAAACCACGGTGTTCTTGAAATGCAGGATTATACCTCACTGAGGGAGAAAAGAGGTAAAAGGTGGCGCTGTTAGACCGCTCTGCCTCGCTGTGGATCCAGCATGCTTTGCACACTGTAGAGAACTTTCTCCAAGACGTACAGGTTGTTGTTCACGAAGTCCAGTCCATGTTTGACCTCTCTGAACTCTGGAGCTCTGAGAGAAGAGGAATAATGTCTGACATAAAGAGATGTGGTTATTGATGTGGTTTATTATCCTGAAACTGTCAGAGGATCATAAAGAGGCGAGGCAGGTTTTTATGATCTTGTTAGGGTGTACACACACACACACACACACAGACACACACACACACACACACGTACACACACCTTTATGTCACTTCCACTTGCTCGTTTTCCTCCTTCGTTGTCATCATACAAACATATCTTCGAAGCGTCGGCGCTCTTACGATTGTTATTTGGTTGGTCAGTTTTTCTGTGCCGACTCCGCCTCCTTCACCGCCAGCGAGTTGGCGTTCCACGTCCCAACAGCCAGTCTATGCCGCCAGGGATCAGCATTCCCAGGTCTCCTACCCGGTCCGCCACCCGGCTTCCTAAGCACCCAACCCCCATGACTACCCCTGCGAAAGGTGGGCCCACAGGGTGGTGGTGGTGGCTCCATGTTATCATCATTCCCCCCCCCCCCCCCCCCCCCGGGTCTGGCTCCAACAGCATTCCCTGGTTTCCCTCTCTCATCCCTTTCTGCTGTTCCATGGAGGTTTTCTGAATCGCCCCTTAGTCTGGCCCCTCCCCCCGGGACCAATTTGCCATGGGAGTCCCTACCAGGGGCTGATGCCCCCCGACAACACAGCTCCCGGGTTCACCGGGACACTCAAACCCCTCCTCCACGTTAAGGTGGCGATTCTTGGAGGAGCATTCAAACCTACGTACTGCATTTCATGTTTCTACAACTTCAACATCTGTGACCTCTGACCTCTAATCTTTATAACGCTGGAGATGCTAACTGTGAAACTTGTTCCCATATATCTAAATACATCAGGGCTGGTAAACTGTGAAACAGCTCTCAAATAATACATCATGATACCTGATTGAAGAATACAGAGCGATAGGGATTGTGGGCCTGAGTGCGCCCCATGTACTGTACAGCGGCCTCTACCATGTCCTGCACACTCTTCCTCTGCTCTCTACTCCCCACAACACCTGTCTCTCTCCAGCTGTCCTATCCATACAGAGAACATCTGTAGAAGGTCAAAGAGTTCCAGCAGCAAACAAGAAGGTGTACAGAACAAGAATTTAACAAGAATATATATAGGAAAGAAATGTTCATCAGAGACGACAGCTTGGCCATAATCCTCCTGTCAGCCACCACCTCCACAGGGTCCAGGACTGAGCTGGCCTTCTTCCCCAGTTAGTTCAGTCTGGCTCTCCTGTATCCTGTCCGCCCACAGCAGGTGACGTTCGTGTCCGGTGTTAGCTCTGTTAGCATGATGCTACTCTGGTGCTGGGTTAGCTGGTCCACCTTATCGTAGATAGATCTTACATTCATCCTACCGGTGGGTGGAAGGACAGGTCCATGTGGTCTTTTCTTAGCTTGCACCTCAGTACCAGCATCCTTGCCTCCTTCTCCTCAGCTCACAGGGAACATCGGGCCTAGCATCGTTTAGCATCGACATGCTACGGGCTGCTAACAGCTGATCTCGTATGTAAACAATGTTACCATGGTTACACGCAGGATCTCCGGACACACACAGGAACAAAAAGAGTAAAACACCCCTGCAGACGTAGTCAGTTTGGTGTCCATGTCCAACAGATGAGTCCTTAAAGGTCCTGACAGGCTCCAAATACAAAGAGAACTAAACAGATAGAAGAACAACCAAGAGAGAGCTGCTGCAACAAGCAGACACTCCAGCGGCGCTAAGCAACGGAAAACTCATTTAGAATCAGTCCCTCCTGCAGCAGGTGAACAGGCTGTAACGTCTGCAACATAACCCTTCATGGATCAAAGTGAGTCCACCAACAGTTCTTGTGTTTGTCCCTGGCAGGCTCAGGTTGTTATTCTAAGAGTCCACCAACATTACTTTAATCTATGGAGGACGATGTTGCAGCCATTACAGCCTGTTTACCTGCTGCAGGATGAAGACATCCATGCATCTATTAATCTGCAGTCAATCTCAATCTCAAGCAGCACCTCTCCTTCAGTTATTCTCCTCCGATGATTCACACTCCTCTCTCCTCCTTCTCTGCAGCTCACGTTCAGGCGTGTCGGGCCATGATGATCATCTCTCTGCTGCTCGGCCTCGGCTGCATGATCGTGTCTCTGCTGGGACTCAAGTGCATCAAGATCGGCTCCACCACCGACCAATCCAAGGCCAAGATCGCCACCACCGGAGGCATCCTGAGCATACTTGGTGGTGAGTTTCATGGAATGGAGCGCAGGACGGCTTAATGGTGTCGATTGAAACTCTTTGTATTATTTGTGTTGTCTCTCTTTTATTCTCTCTCACATGTCATGGTGTGAAATGTCTTTGTGTGTTGGCAGGTCTGTGCTGCATGATAGCTGTTTCCTGGTACGCCTTCAGAGTCGTGCAGGACTTCAACGACCCGTTCTTCGGTGGGGTGAGGTGAGGAAAACCCAAACACACACGTGTGACGAGTGTTTCTTCCACATTAACGCCGACTGAAGAAAGATTTTTAACCTGAATTTATCTTTAAAAGAGGAAAACAAAACTGTTGTTTGTTCAATATCTCTACATGAGTAAAGTAATCCTTACCTGAATATCTGTTTCATATCAAAGCATTGGAATTACATTTTAAAGGTTAATGCTTCTCTACCTGAAGTATGTGTCCCTGGCATGTCTACAAACTAGTGATGGGAAGTTCGGCTCTTTTAACTCGGCTCCCAAAGAAGAACCGATTCTTTCAACTCCCGAACGGTTCTTAATTTAGGATCTTTTGTAGGATTAGGATTAGGATTAGGGTTAGGGTTAGGGTTAGGGTTAGGGTTAGGGTTGGGATTGGGATTGGGGTTAGGGTTAGGGTTAGGGTTAGGATTAGGGTTAGGATTAGGGTTAGGGTTAGGGTTAGGGTTAGGGTTAGGATTAGGGTTAGGGTTAGGGTTAGGGTTAGGGTTGGGGTTGGGGTTAGGGTTAGGGTTAGGGTTGGGATTGGGGTTAGGGTTAGGATTAGGGTTAGGGTTAGGATTAGGGTTAGGGTTAGGGTTAGGGTTAGGGTTAGGGTTGGGGTTGGGGTTGGGATTGGGATTGGGGTTAGGGTTAGGGTTAGGGTTAGGGTTGGGGTTGGGATTGGGATTGGGGTTAGGGTTAGGATTAGGGTTAGGGTTAGGGTTAGGGTTAGGATTAGGGTTAGGGTTAGGGTTAGGGCTAGGATTAGGGTTAGGGTTAGGATTAGGGTTAGGGTTAGGGTTAGGGTTAGGGTTAGGGTTAGGGCTAGGATTAGGGTTAGGGTTAGGGTTAGGGTTAGGATTAGGGTTAGGGTTAGGGTTAGGGTTAGGGTTGGGATTGGGATTGGGGTTAGGGCTAGGATTAGGGTTAGGATTAGAACCAGAACTAAACTTTAGCAAGCAGAACCAGAACCAAACTCAACCAAAACCAAACCAGAACCAAACCAGAACCGGATCGAACCAGAACATGACCGAACCAGAACCGGAACACACCAGAACCGGACCAAACCAGAACCAAAACCGAACCTGAACCGAACCAGAACCAAACCAGAACCAGAACATGACCGAACCAGAACCGAACCAGAGCCGAACCAGAGCCGAACCAGAACCGAACCAGAACCGGACCGAACCAGAACCGGACCGAACCAGAACCGAACCGAACCAGAACCGAACCGAACCGAACCAGAACCAGAACCGAACCAGAACCGGACCATACCAGAACATAACCGAACCAGAACCGAACCAGAACCGGACCAAACTGAACCACAACCAGAACCGAACCAGAACCGAACCAGAACCGAACCACAACCGAACCACAACCGAACCACAACCGAACTCAAGCAAACAGAACCAGAACCAGAACCAAACTCAACCCCTCCTCTGTTTTTCATTCCCTGCACACATGTGTGCTAACAAGGAGCTTAGGAGAGAGGCATGCTAGTTGTAGGCTGTCTTAATAAACACAAAGGTCGCTTTGACTCCCCACGTCTGCAGATTTGAAGATCTAGTGGATGACTTTTAGTTTTCATGGAAAAGTGCTAGTGCTAGTTAGCATAGCCACATAGCTACATGTTGGTAGCTGTGTACCAAGACACACGTCGACATGCTGACAAATAAAACAACAAGAAACACTAAATCTGTGACCAATGGTTCAGAAAGGTCCTGCTGCAGGCGCCTCTCCGTCAGGATCAGATTCTGGATCAGATTCAGAGGGTTGAAGTAACGCGGGTCTGTGAGCAGCCGTGTATATTCAGCCAACATGGAAACATTAGATCAACGTGCTGGACGGCCGAGGCCACATCCACTTCCTGAGGGGGCGTGGTCAGAGAGCTCATTCTCATTTAAAGGCACAGACACAGAAAACAGACTGTTCTGAGCAGGGCTGAAAAAGAGGGGTTTACAGGCAGACCAGAATCTGATTTAAAGAGTTTTTTTAGCAATAAACTTTAAAGACATGTTTTGGGGACCTCTTAGACCAATATATGTTGAGGAAAAAGAGCAGAATATGTCACCTTTAAAAAAGAAACTTGTAGCTTAGCTCAAATTTAGCTTAATCCTTAATCTGCTGTAAACAGGTGAGTTGTTTATAAATTCTGCCGTACAGTCGTCATGAAGAGGGAAACGAGCTCTAGAGACCCAAACTGTTTTTGTACCAGGCTGTAAACATGTTTATTTCAGCTGTTACATTTGAACATGGAGCTCTATGGGGACTGACTCACTGTAGGAGACACACACTAGTGGACACTGGAGGAACTGCAGGATTTGGGACTGATTTCCTGCAGGACTGATTCACTCCCTCCTGTTTTTGCAGGTTTGAGCTGGGTACCGGTCTGTACATAGGATGGGGCGGAGCCAGTCTGTCTATTCTGGGCGGAGCTCTCCTCTGCAGTGCCTGCAAGAGAGCGTCACCTGGAGGCAAGAAAGGGTAAGTGCAACACACCTTACCTGGGCCTTGTTATTCGAGGCTGGATTAAACCATTCAATCAGATTATTTAAAATAAAGGACTCGAATCAGATTAGATAAGACAAGCAGGTCTGTTATCTGGAGGTAACAAGAACATAAGTCAAGATCTCGAGAAACAAATGGGGTTTACACTTTATCAAGAGAAACAGAGTAAATCAAAGTGTGGATTCACGTCTATAAGGGAACATTCATGAGGAGACATGTTCATGCTTTGCTCCAGACATTAGGGTTCTGAATAAAAGGGGTCAAGCATCCATAAAACTTCACAGGGTAGCCTCGTATCAAACATAAAACATTTCATTTAGAGCCGTGAGGACCTTTCAGTGTCTTTTGATCAGCGGCGGTTCTAGATCAATTTTACTGGGGGGGGGCAGGCTGGGGCCAAGGGTGTTGTCAGAGGGACACATTCAACCCTGACAAAAGAGACTGAGAAGGACGAGGACCGGCTGAGAACAAACTGGCAAAACATCAGTGCATCCCTTTATACTAGACATATAGACTACTGTGGACTAGATCAACATGCAGACTGACAGCAGCTGATTACACTCAACATGAGTCCCTTAGCACTCTAAGGGACTGGAACCAAGTACCACATGCATGTGTTCCACCTGTAACATCGGTGTGATACCAAAGCTTTTTTTATTGTGTAATATTTGTTTGGTGTGGAGGAGGGGCCACAAGGGGGGCCAGGTTCAGTTTTACAGGGGCACTGGCCCCTGTTGGCCCCTCCCCAGAACCGCCACTGGTTCTGATGTTGGTGCCCCCTGTGGACAAAGTATGTAGTCCCATTTAGAGCACTGGTTTATCCTTGATCTTTAGTCTCTATCTTGATCCAATCCAGTTCTACCTCAAAAAGAGCTGACGAAGCCGAACCCTAACCCAGTAGAATGCTTGATTGGATTTCACAAAAAAATAATTCCAAAGAGTAACAAAGCTAAAGTCTGATTTGTATAAGCTAACATACGTTTGAATAACTTTCTAACGTTGTCTCTCTTGTTTTCGCAGCGGTTATTACGGAAGCCAGCCTCAGAAAGTCTACACAGCTACAGCCAAGTCAGAATCAGATGCCCGAGCTTACGTCTAACACACCCCGTCATACTTCCTGTTTCAGGACATTTCATCAGCTCACAGTGAATATCTGAAGGCCCGACTTTCACCTGATTTATGTTGACTAATAAAAACAAAGTTTTAACCCCTGATGAAGCTGTTTTTTTTAAAAAGGGGAGCAGCTGTTTTTCATAGCCTGATTTCAGAATAAAAAACAAACATATTATTCCCTCTGGTGTCATCAGCAGTCCGACCAGTTTCCAACCAACAAGAAGTAGCTCTTTCTCTGTCCTTTTTAAAATATGTGCTTGTTTTTTAAGAGTTTTTGTGGCTAAATCATAAATTTTGAATCTTAATACGTGATGGTGTGAAGATGATTGTTAATGATTCTCTAAATAAAGTGTTTATTTCACAAAAAGAGCCTCAGTTTCTTGTTTCTGTAAGATACAGGGATTCTACCTGCTCATATTCAAGAACCATTACACAATACTCTGTAGTGGAAGTCACTGCATTATAAACAGACATGACTCTGTAGTGGAAGTCACTGCATTATAAACAGACATGACTCTGTAGTGGAGGTCACTGCATTAAAAACAGACATGACTCTGCAGTGGAAGTCACTGCATTAAAAACAGACATGACTCTGCAGTGGAAGTCACTGCATTATAAACAGACATGACTCTGTAGTGGAAGTCACTGCATTAAAAACAGACATGACTCTGTAGTGGAAGTCACTGCATTAAACACAGACATGACTCTGTAGTGGAAGTCACTGCATTAAAAACAGACATGACTCTGTAGTGGAAGTCACTGCATTAAAAACAGACATGACTCTGCAGTGGAAGTCACTGCATTAAACACAGACATGACTCTGTAGTGGAAGTCACTGCATTAAACACAGACATGACTCTGTAGTGGAAGTCACTGCATTAAACACAGACATGACTCTGTAGTGGAAGTCACTGCATTAAAAAACAGACATGACTCTGTAGTGGAAGTCACTGCATTAAACACAGACATGACTCTGTAGTGGAAGTCACTGCATTAAACACAGACATGACTCTGTAGAGGAAGTCACTGCATTAAACACAGACATGACTCTGTAGTGGAAGTCACTGCATCCCATATATAAACATGATCCAGAACCACAGAGACTTCTCTGGACCTGGTCCCGTTTGAGATGGACTGAGGGGAAGTGGAAAACTGTCCTGTGGTCTGATGAAATCCTGGACTCTGTGTCCTCCGCTCTAAAGAGGAGAGGGACCACCCGGCTTGTTATCAGCTCACAGGTCAAAGCCAGCGTCCCTGATGGTATGGGGATCATCAGAGTCCATGACATGGGTAGCTTCCACATCTGTGAAGGCTCCATTAATACTGAACCATCTCTACAGGTTTAGGAGCAACACATGCTGCCATCCAGACCATGAGGTCTTCAGGAAGACCTTACAGATTTCAGCAAGACCACATCCTGCACGGATTACAGCAGCATGGCTCTGTGACACACATGTTTGTTTCTGCACGTTCTACCATATATGTGTGTGTGTATGTGTGTGTGTGTGTGTGTGTGTGCTGTAATCTCCTGTGTAATAATGATGATTCATGTGGTGCAGGACGGTAATCCACCTGTGAGTATGTGTGTGTGTGTGTGTGTGTGTGTGTGTGTGTGTGTGTGTTTACCTGCTGACCAGCAGAACAGCAGATTACAGCTGCTCACCATCACTTCATCTATCTATAGATCCGCAGACTGTCGACCGCTCAGACCTGCTGATGCGTAGACGAATACAAAGGCACTCAACAGAGGACAAAATATCAGATATATATATAATCAGACATTTTTAACTGAACTAACAGGAAGTGATGTTTTTGCCACAGTGTCAACAGGCAGAGGGGAAGTAATCAGGACGTTTCTGGCATCCTGTATTTATTGCTTGTTTTTTGAGGTTTTGACCAGATTGGTAATACATAAACTTGAAAATGAACTTCATATTGTTATTTGTCAACAATAATCCCTCTCTTCTCTCTCTCTCTCTCTCTCTCTCTCTCTCTCTCTCTCTCTCTCTCTCTCTCTCTCTCTCTCTCTGTAATCCCTCTGTGTTGTGCTGACTGAGGGGGAACCCGCTCCAATCCTCTCCCTCCGCTTGTCCTCATGAAGTCTGCGTTCGTCTGGATGTTGGCTTTTTATGGATTTGGGGAGGGGGAGGGGGAGGGGGTCTGTTATTGCTGAGTACCTGCTTACACCACGGCTCTTCTGATTGGCTGACGGTGCTGAGGGGTCCGACAGCAGGTGGTCACATATAGAGCTTCTCTGAGCAGCATCGCACTGTCCGTCCTTCTCCGCAACTCAGGTGAGTCTTTCTGGTTCTGACCCTGCAGGGAAGCATTTTCAAACGGATATATTTTACAAGTTTCTACTCAGTTTGTCATTTTTTTAAAATATCTGAATATCTAAAATGTGCCTTTAAATACTGAAACACCAAAAATGTGCACCTGTGCTGTTTAAGTGCACTGAAAGATGTGTTGAATAAAACTTATAAGGTAGATATTTATACAGTTATTTACTTTCATGCTTTTACAGTGTATGTGTGTACCAGTGTTGTAGTCAGGTCACCAAACCTCAGGTCTGAGTCCAGAGTCCTCACTGTTAGAGTCCGAGTCGAGTCCCCATTGGTTTATTAATTTAGTACGAGGAGGGCGGCTTCTTTAATCCAAACTACTCTGAACAATTAATCCAGTATCTTACCTGAACACATTTTTTAGAGGCACTGGGACGGGGGGAAGCCACAGACTGTTTAGTACCTGGACATTTACGATGTGTTTGATCCTGTGGATGACCCGCTTTCCCCCTGCGCCGTGGCCGCTTTGATTTTCAGTAAATCTGGAGATAAATGTACGAATGAAGTTACAGCGCTGTGTGTCGTACGTTTTCTCTGCGCCCGTCTCAGACGACACCATGAAAGACATTTTATGCATCATCGTGAAGACGTGAGACACACCTGAGGAGGTTTTAAAAGGATTAAAAGATTAGCAGAGTTAAGTCTGTACAAACCCATCAGCTTTCTTGAATCAATAAACACAGACAGTGAGAGTCCGGATTATTTGAGATGTTCAGAATATGCTGTCTCACTTTAAACATTTGTATATCTGAGGTTTAGTTACATTAAAATACAATTTGCATCTCCTCCGACTCACAATATATGGATACAGGACGTTTCACAATGTTTGCAATAGGAGAAGCTGAGGTTCTCACAGAAAGGATCTCTCACATCCTTCAACAAGACTTGGGGGCCCCCTAATGAGCCTCATTAGAGACAAGCCCTCTATCACTCCTGATGATGCTGGAGACACGGCGGGAGCAGAGACAATCAGTTTCATTTCAAAGACCATATTAGTGATCAAAAATGTGTTGAAAAAAATGTTGCTCAGTTCAGGCTAGGGGTGGGCCTTGATAAGATTTAATGAATGTCAATGCCATTGTGGATTCTGCTTATCAATCCAATTCCTTATCAGTTCTCCTAACGATTCCTGAGTATGTTTTTGAGGGGGTAAAAAAGTAGTTCTGCACAGTCTTCTGCACCAAAAGGAAGCATTTAATTTTTCCCAAAATGATGTCTGCACAAGACTGAACATGAACATATTCAACTTGAACATACTGAACAATAGGTTCACCTCATTTTCGGCCACGTGAGTCCAGACGTGGACCCTGGAGCCTGGAGGAAAAGACTTTGAATTTGGAGAGGAAAAACGCTTTTCCTCCAGGGGTCATCGTGGAGGTATTTTACCCGCTCTCGGTGCCTCATTTTCGGCCGCGTGAGCCTGAGAGAAAGCATCCAAAAGGGGAGAGGTAGGCGGGGGTGTGAACATGTTCACATGGAACCCTTCTCCACTTCGGCCCGACGCGAACCCCGAGCTTACCCAACCTAGGAGTTCTGCGTCGCAGAGTGTGTGAGGTAATGCAACGTACCGTGACGTGACGTCGTTCTGGGATATGAATCGTTAAGAAGAATCGATAACATTTGAGGTGTACGATTCCGATGGAATTGATCAATAGGAACCGGTTCTAAGTCTGATCCGGTTTTCGATTCCCACCCCTAATTCTGACTGTTGTTAGCTTTTCCACATCAACAGTAGTCTTACTCTGCTCTGCTGCTCCTGCTGCTGCTGCTGCTGCTGAGCTTAGGCCTGGGCTCACCCTGGTAGCTGTGGTGTGGCTCCTGCTGCTCCTGCCTAGATAAGTAAGAAAGGAGTAAGAAAGGCGGGTTATACCATCAGAATAACATTCATAGTCCGCTGTAACTAGTTAAATACTGAGAAGTGTAATGCTCATGGTGGATTAAGGTGGGGTCAGACTGAGTCTGATCCTGTCTTGGTGTTGGGTCTCTGTTCATAATTTGACATAGAGTGGTCTAGACCTGCTCTGTTTGTAAAAAGAGTCTTGAGATAAAGTTTGTTGTGATTTGGCGCGATACAAGTAAAGATTGATTGATTGATTGATTTGAGAGAACTTTGGTTTCAGTGTGTTTGAAGATGTTTGCGTCTCTCTGTTTCTCTCAGGTACCGGGGTGTCGCTGCCCTCAATCTGAAACAACCATGAGTCCCAAAAATGTTGTTTTCAAGAAGATTTGCAAGGACAAGTCGGTGAGTGGAACATCCCGGTGAGGTGTTAGAAGTGCTCTGTAGGTAATCATGTTAATGCATGATGCTGCCGCAGCTTTAATACCATGTGTGATGATGAAAAAGCGTACTCCAGGAACAGCTCTGTCCACCATGTGAGGACTCCATTACACAGATTAGTTTGACATATATTGACTTATATATATATATATATATATATATATATACACTTATAAATATATATGTACATGTGGTCGTCCCTGGAATCGCTTTTGCTGTCTAGAATAAATCACTGCTGTCATTTGGCTTTGATCCGTCAGAACATTCTATTCTCCTTTGATGTGTTCCATTCTATTCTCCTTTGATGTGTTCCATTCTATTCTCCTTTGATGTGTTCCATTCCATTCTATTCTCCTTTGATGTGTTCCATTCTATTCTCCTTTGATGTGTTCCATTCTATTCTCCTTTGATGTGTTTCATTCTATTCTCCTTTGATGTGTTCCATTCTATTCTCCTTTGATGTGTTCCATTCTATTCTCCTTTGATGTGTTCCATTCCATTCTATTCTCCTTTGATGTGTTCCATTCCATTCTCCTTTGATGTGTTCCATTCTATTCTCCTTTGATGTGTTCCATTCCATTCTATTCTCCTTTGATGTGTTTCATTCTATTCTCCTTTGATGTGTTCCATTCCATTCTATTCTCCTTTGATGTGTTTCATTCTATTCTCCTTTAATGTGTTCCGTTCCGTTCTATTCTCCTTTCTGTAGATTGATTTGATATGACGTGTGATCAGGTTGTCCCTGGTGTTTGTTGGTATTTTAATGGGATCAGTGAGTGTTGGTCATTAAATCAAAAAGGCCGCCTCCCTGAGTTTAGTTCTGTAAAGCAGATCAGCTGCTTATCTACCCGGTCCTCATAAGGTCAGTAGGAAGTCACCACTTCATGAACTGCGGCACACGTAGGATTGAAAGCTGGATGTGTCAGGTTTTTAAAGCCTCTGTTCTACTTCAGGTCGGGGTCTACATGGGGAGACGAGACTTTGTGGACCGTGTGGACTCTGTGGATCCCGTCGGTGAGTTTCCACCACAAAAAGAGAAGACCAGAATTCCTGTTGTCTGTTTGGTCAAAGTTAGTTTTTATCAATGGAGACGAGAAGTAAACAGGAAGTTTACCCCACAGGACACAGGAGGGCTGTTCTACCACTGCTTTAAATCCCTGTCATCATCAGTGTGTGTGTGTGTGTGTGTGTGTGTGTGTGTGTGTGTGTGTAGAGAGAGTGATGTAACAGCTCTATAGGGATCATTTCTAGAATAACAACCTTTTATCTCTAATAAAACCCTAAACTGTTGTGAAAAAAGAGGCTCCTTATTTATCTTTGATGACATGTTATCTTATATTATATTATTTAAATACAGCTCCATTAAGCAAAACCTTCACCATCGTTTTTAACCACTAGATGGCGTCATCCTCATTGATCCCGAGGCTCTGCAGGGGAGGAAAGGTCAGTCTTCAAACACTTTCATAAACACATGAAATATCAAGCTTCTGTCCAGATTTCTAGTCCGTATCTTTCAGATTTAAGAATCTGACAGACTTCATGCCACATCACAACTCTTTACACGTTGTATATTTCAGTCTTTGGATCTCCACTTCACATCCTCCTCCTCCTCCTCTTATTTCTGTGATCGTGTCTCCGTCCCTCAGTGTTCGTCACCCTGTCCTGCACCTTTCGCTACGGCAGAGACGACATGGACGTGATGGGGATCGCTTTCCGCAGGGAGCTGTACCTGTCCACTCGCCAGGTGTACCCGCCTCTGCTGGACCGTGAGAAGGGAGTCCACACCACGATGCAAGCCAAGCTGCTGCGCAAGCTGGGAGACAACGCCCATCCGTTCTTCTTTGAGGTGAAATGTATATTCAGGGAATCCTCCGGGGTTGAAGCAGGACATGTGTTCTCTTAGAATGAACACTTTAATACGTTCAGGTGGAAAAACATAACCATGCAAGTGAAAGCTGATGCATGAATTTATCACAGCAGACTGACTGACAGTCTCTGCCTCCTTAGTTTCCGGACAACCTGCCTTGCTCAGTGGCTCTGCAGCCAGCGCCCCACGATGTGGGCAAGGTAAGATCTGAACTCAGGAATATAAAAAACCTCAATGTAGTAAAAACGTTACAGAACGATGACCCCGCCTCCTCTCTCCTCCTCCGCAGCAATGTGCCGTGGAGTTTGAGATAAAAGCGTTCAGCGCTGAGAGCCAGGACAGTAAAGTCCAGGGACGGTGAGTCTCTGAAGAAGAAGGAGCACAAGAACCCAGACTCTGTGTTTCCTCTACATCATCTCTGATTCCTCCCTCAGGAGCTCGGTGAAGCTGCTGCTCAGGAAGGTCCAGTACGCCCCAGAGAGCAAGGAAGAGGCGCCTTCTGTGGAAACCACCAAGGAGTTTGTCATGTCGGAGAAACCGCTGCATGTCAAGGCCAGTCTGGATAAAGAGGTATTCAGTAGGAGTGTAACGATTCTTTTTAACAACGATTCCATTCGTCTCATGATTCGTGGTTACCGATACGATTATAGGACGATATTGGTTCCTTTAGAACGATACGATCCAAAACTATTCAGTGACTTTTCAGCCAAAAATTCCTCCAGTGTGACTGTGAGATAAACACCTTGATCCTGGACAGTCCTAGAGTCCTGTTGTTGATGATTTTGTCCCGAGCCGTGTTTTGTCCTCGTCTCTGACTGAACATGCCGGGGAGGCCTGAGGCTTCTGCAGAGCTGATGTTACCTTGATGAACGCTGCAAGAGGCGCCTGAACGGTCGGCGTTGTGTGAAATCCCATGACGCCTTAGTAGGTGGTTGGATAGATTTGTGGTGTTGCCGTGGTAACTTTACTTGACCCTGACATCCTACAAACAGCGAGCGACTTATTTAGAACATCTCCATCTCCAAAAGCCAAAGTGTTTCCTTACGCTGGACCGCAGTGGTGTCTTGATAAGTTCTCGCTCGCCGGCTTCTCCTCTGCCGTCCGCCATGCTATGTTTAGTTGTCTGCTGGCGCGTGGCGATGACGTCACAGACAGGCAGCCTGAATTGAGTAACATTTAAAGTCTTTATCATTTAAAATGTAAAAAAAACACAACCATATAAAGTCTGCTGTGCTTAAATCCAATGTGTTATTTCCTAGTATGGATACAATCGATTTATTACCTTTTAAAACGATGTTAGATCGATATATGTTGTCCGGAAGGACAATTGCCGAGCATATCTCCTTTGATTTGTTCCGTTCCATTCCATTCTATTCTCCTTTGATGTGTTCCGTTCCATTCTCCTTTGATGTGTTCCGTTCCATTCCGTTCTATTCTCCTTTGATGTGTTCCGTTCCATTCCGTTCTATTCTCCTTTGATGTGTTCCATTCTGTTCTATTCTCCTTTGATGTGTTCCATTCCGTTCTATTCTCCTTTGATGTGTTCCATTCCGTTCTATTCTCCTTTGATGTGTTCCGTTCCATTCTATTCTCCTTTGATGTGTTCCATTCTGTTCTATTCTCCTTTGATGTGTTCCGTTCCATTCTATTCTCCTTTGATGTGTTCCATTCCATTCTATTCTCCTTTGATGTGTTCCATTCCATTCTATTCTCCTTTGATGTGTTCCATTCCGTTCTATTCTCCTTTGATGTGTTCCGTTCCATTCTATTCTCCTTTGATGTGTTCCGTTCCGTTCTATTCTCCTTTGATGTGTTCCGTTCCATTCTATTCTCCTTTGATGTGTTCCATTCCATTCTGTTCTCCTTTGATGTGTTCCGTTGCGTTCCATCTCTCCCTTGTGTTTATTTCTATTGTTATGGTCGATCAGCCAATCAGAATCGAGTATGTAACACAGCGGTGTGATACTCTGCTGTAAACATGTTTGTCTCGTCTTCCAGCTGTACTACCACGGTGAGGTCATCAAAGTCCACGTCAACGTTACGAACGACTCTAGCAAAAACATCAAGAACATCATCGTCTCTGGTAAACGTCTTCTCCGGTGCTCACATGTCCAGACTTAGACCTTTGTAGGACTTGTAAATGCAGACTCTACTTCCTCCTCAGTGGATCAGGTCTCCAATGTGGTGTTGTACTCCAACGACAGCTACGTCAAATCCGTGGCCATCGAGGAGCCGGGGTGAGACGCAGCACACATCAGAACATTTCTAACTTGTAGTGTTGTTTAAGTCCGTTAAGAGGAGTTGGAGAACATTCAGTCATTCAGTGTGTCTCTGTGTCTCAGGGATTCAGTGCCTCCTGGAGCGACTCTGACCAAAGTCTACGCTCTGCTGCCCCTGCTGGTCAACAACAGGGAGAGACGGGGCATCGCTCTGGACGGCAAGCTGAAGCATGAAGACACAAACCTGGCTTCCTCCACGATGTGAGTACAGTCAGACACGCAGTCAGACACGCAGCCGGACACGCAGTCGGACATGCAGTCGGACACGCAGCCAGACACGCAGTCAGACATGCAGTCAGACACGCAGCCGGACACGCAGTCAGACATGCAGTCAGACACGCAGCCGGACACGCAGTCAGACACGCAGCCGGACATGCAGTCGGACACGCAGCCGGACACGCAGTCAGACATGCAGTCAGACACGCAGTCAGACATGCAGTCAGACACGCAGCCAGACACGCAGTCGGACATGCAGTCGGACACGCAGCCAGCACAGACGCCTCAGTGTGATCCTAACGATGCTTCTCTTCTGTCAGTGTGAAGGAGGGCGTGCTGCAGGAGGTGATGGGGATCATCGTTTCATACAGAGTCATGGTGAAGCTCATCGTGGGAGGGTGAGTGGCCTCAGCGTGTCTCAGTGATGGTGTGTGTGAGACTGTACAGGTTGATGGTAGTTGTTCTGTTTCATTGAGATCTAATGTTTGTTGCACAGACATGTCTTCTTTTCGTACTTGTGATGTTCTCTGTCGTCTTTGTTACGTTGAGAGTTTCTTCTTCACTCCTGACAACTTTCCTCTGTGTCTCCGCCACGCTCACAGGATGATGGGATCAAGGTGGGTCCTCTTACTTACATTACTCATACTCTTAGTCCAATAAAGCGAACACACACAGATAGACAGATTATCTCCAAAAGGCTCCAACACCACAAAAACGACCCAGAGGTTAAAGATCAGGGGCTGAATCAGCTGAGGGGACACCTAGCAGCTCCCACCTGTCACACAGATAGGCTACGCCCCCAATTCTACCTCCCTTTAGTCCTTTATCTAATGTAAACAGGTGAGTTGTGTATAAATTCAGCTCAAAATGAGCTATAGAGAGAGTTTTTACCACAGTGTCAACAGGCAGAGGGGACATGTGACATTTACAACTACATGTACATATATATACATCCTGGTGTCACTTTTACTGTCTAGAATTAATCACTGTTCTATTCTGCTTTGATCAAACGGAACGCTCTATTCTCCTTTGATCTGTTCCATTCTGTTCTATTCTCCTTTGATCTATTCCATTCTATTCTCCTTTGATCTGTTCAGTTCTATTCTCTGCAGATTGATTTGACATGTTGTGTGTGATCAGGTTGTCCCTGGTGTTTTTTTCTATTGTTACGGGGTTTCAGCCAATCAGAATCAGGTATTTAACGCATTGACACCATCACCCCTCTTTAACATGCCACAGTTGTGCAAAGAACTCTGGGAGTATTTCTTCAACCTTTCTTTCTTAAGTTTGTAAATGGAAACTCTTCATCTCATCACTGCTACTCTTAAGTCTCCCCAAGTGAAGAAACCGCAATACATGGATGAGGCCAAGTTGAGAGACAGAACAATATTAAAAAACTGATCTTTTTTTAAAGCTTTGGATCTCTCAGTGTGTCAGGGTGACTGTGATGTGGAGGATTGTGTGTCCATGTTTCTGTTTGAAACATTTGTTCTTGTTTGTTTTCAGTGAAGTCAGCCTGGAGGTCCCCTTCAAACTGATGCATCCTAAACCTGACGCAGGTACGGAGCCCTCTTCAGACTAAAATATCACTTCATACATCCAGAGGAAAGTCTTTCTAACATTTAATGAGCTCCGTTTGTTTTAAGGTGGTGAGGGTGTGGAATTCAATCAAACTGATCTAAACCTTGTGCTGTTTCTCTTATGTCTTAACGCTGCTCACAGTGAAGGAGAGGTAAGGTCGTTTCCTAATTCAAAGATTGATGCATTTTGATTCCAGCAGAAGCTTCAGTCCCTCCAGATGTGAAGGAACCAACAGGACAGTGTTTCTGTGCGAGGAGGGACCTGCAGGTTGCACGCACACGGCCCTGTTTATCGTCATATTTGGTGTATTTGTCCTCCATCCGTCCTCCCTTTTGTTTGGTACTTCCAGCAGACAGATCAGGTTGCAGGTTCTTTTATCACTGAGTCAGCTCTTTTTGGAAGCCGTCCTCTATCAGCTCCTGTTGACCTCATCAGCAGTGTCAGCTTTCCTCCGGGTGCTCTCTGCTTTCTGTCGTTCAGTTTGAAGCATATCTTTACAAACACGTTCGTCTTTAAGAGGGCACTTATTAAGAACCATTTGAGCCCTTTTTCAGGAAGACCTTAAGGTGCATTTGGACCAAGAGTCCCGGGGTCTTTTAGCCCCCAGAACTGCTTCCCCCTGAACTAAAAGGTTCCTGGTCCCCCATTGTTGTCTGCGTTTCAACCGTGGGCTGAAGTCCCGGGTAGATTGTGTAAATCAGGCCAGTGACGTATGGAGGGAAAAAAAAGTAAATGCACTACACCACCAGACCAGTAGAGGGCAGTAAAACAAAGAGGAATGCCATTCATCACAGATGGAAAAAACAATGACTGTGAATGGTTTTTGGAAGATTTGAAAAAAAAAAAATTGACAAAAAAAGTAAAAATGTGACAAAAAAAAAATTAAAAATGAAACTGAAAAAAAAAATGCTAAAAAAAAAAATTTTTTTTAAAAATGTGACAAAAAAAAATTTGACCCAAAAAAAATTGTAAAAAAAAAATTGTAAAAAAATAATTTTGTAAAAAAAAATTGTGACAAAAAAGATTTGACAAAAAAAAGTTGACAAAATTTTTTTTTTACGCTCAGCTGAAGGTCTCCAGTTTATAGGGTCACTTTTAAAACCAGAACACCGGGAGGAGAGACGCATTCACGGTGGGCTGAGAGAAGACTACTGTTACAAGCTGCTAAATCAAGAGAATCACAGCTTCTTCTTTTGAAAAGTACACACACATACAAAAAAGATAGAACAAATAAAAACTAATGAAAGAAAGAGAAATCAAGAGAATCACAAGCCCCGCCTCCGGAAAGTCCCGGGACCTTTGAAAAGTACTACCCCCCTAACAGCCTAGTAGGGGCTTTTTAAGGGGGAGATTATCTACCCCTGAACTAAATCTAGACCCTGGGTCCACCGGTCAAAACGCACGTAGTTCAGGGGTAAAGTTCCTACGGTCACCTTAACAGATTTCAGAAAGACGACGCCAAACCACATCCTGCACAGATTACAGCAGCATGGCTCTGTAGTAGAAGAGTCCCCACCCTGTTTAACCCCGCTCTCCTCCGTCTGTGTTCCCTGCAGCGAGATGGAGGAGGAGGTGGAGTTCCTGGAGTTTAAGCGAGCCTACCTGAAGGGGATGATCGATGACGAGGATGAGGAAGGACACGTGTCGGGTGGCGAGGACATGGCGCCCGCGGAGAAATAGAGAAGACAGCGGGACTTTGAATCGCCTCAGTGTGTGATAGAAAAGTTATTGAAGGGGCCATATGGTGGTTTAGCATGCTTTGGTAGCACATACCTATACTTCACTGTGTATGCATTATTGTTGATGACCACAAGGGGGCAGAAAAGTCCAAAAGCAAGAAGGATTCGTTTGTTCTGTTAGTATTTAGCGAATTAAATCAAGCAAAGAGAGTCCGCTTTGTTTCCACCTGATGAACACAGACCTCTGCTTTTTAATTATGTTCAGGGTTTATTCACAGGATCCCCCAAAGACGGACGTGGTCTTTTTAAAGTCACCCATTGGATTGTGAATGAGAGTTTTGAAGCCACAGTTTGGGCATTTGAGTGTTGCTAACTTCCTGTTGCTAGCTGTCCTGGCTGACAGGTCCCACATGGAACCACTACGTACCAAATAAACATCATGCTGTTCTGAGGAAGACCTGGACCCAGAGATTGAGACCATAAAGTGTTAACTGCGGGAATAAATATGACACCATAGAAGCAGACGGACAGGCAGGTATCATTCTGAGCAACACAACAGTTAGCCTGTTAGCATGAAGAGACTCAGCTGGTCTGTTTTAGATGGTGCTATATTTCATCACAGATGGATTCACTGAATCAACACGTGAGAGGAGATAAGCGCGAGTAGCAAAGACGTTTCAACACGGCTTTAAAATCCTTTGACACTACACCACCAGACCAGTAGAGGGCAGTAAAACAGAGACGAATGACATTCATCACAGATGGAAAAAACAATGACTGAGTGTTTTTTTGAAAATGTTGAAAAAAAATTGAAAAAAAAGTTTGAAAGAGAAATTTGAAAAAAAAAAAAATTGAAAAAAATGTTGAAAATTTTTTTTGATTTTTTTTTTTTTTTTGAAAAATTAAAATTTTGAATTAAAAAAAAAAAATTGAAATTTGAAAAAAGAAAAATTGACAAAAAAAAATTGAAAAAAAAGTTGACTGTCGAAAAAAAATAATTTTCCTCAAATTTGAAATTGTGCTCCAAAAGAAGAAAAACATGAAGAAAGGGAACATTTTGCGTCTGCGGTTAAAAACATGTAAAAAGCAATGAATGAATCAACACAACAGTTAGCCTGTTAGCATGAAGAGACTCAGCTGGTCTGTTTTAGATGGTGCTATATTTCATCACAGATGGATTCACTGAATCAACACGTGAGAGGAGATAAGCACGAGTAGCAAAGACGTTTCAACACGGCTTTAAAATCCTTTGGAACTCAAAAAGCCGTGATCGCAGAGATCGGCCGGTGTTTTGGTTTAAACGGCGACCCTGTTAACTGGAGACTCTCAGCCGGATGCATCCCTCATAAACGTCTTTAGACCATCATTAAATATCTGATGAGGATATTTTGAAATCAGCTGAGGGGAAGGCTTGTTTTCTAATAGATGTCCATCACAGTCGACCCCTGCTGGCCATTCGAGAAAGTGCAGGGTGTAGACACTTTGCATTGGCTTCACCTCTAACGTTCATCAGAATTAAAAAACATCCTGGAGTCCAAGCAGCAAACTCCGGCTGATGTGGAAGTCCTAAAAACTGCAGTTCCTCGAGCGTCCACTTGAGGCTGTCTCTGGAAGTGCTTGGTTGACTGAAGGTTAAGTAGAGTCAGCGTTCCTGACGTGGCGTCCACCGACGATCGGCTTCAAAACTCTGCTTCGGACACAAATGGGTGACGTCAGCGATAGAACTGTGAGTTATCGTGCAGCCCTCTCATGTGTAACCACTGATATGCTCCTTGAGTAGAAGAAGTCATGCATCCTTGTGACCTGATATAGACTTGCTTTAATGTTTGTTTGTGTCTGAGCGGCTCTGGAAGAGAATGATGAGTTCTTCGCTTTCAGTGAATGTGCTGTTTTAACGCTGTGAGAATAAAAACTGGTCGATCCATTCGGGCATCAGCTGATCTTTTGGGGGTCATTACGTTCATTTCTTGGTCTGTACTGAGAGGGCAGCAGAGGAATTCCTTCTCACTTTATCATAAAAACTTGAAATATGAGGCAGCATCAGTGTTAATCTCCTTCTTCATCATGACGAAAACAAGACTATGACGAACTAATGAGCATCACTGATAATAAAAACTCTGACGAACGTGTGTTTATTATTGTTGACCAGACGATGAAGAGACGAAAACATTAGTGTTGGACCGTGAGACATTCAGAATCCATGTTTCCCCCTGTGCTGTGTGTCTTTAGAGATGGCGTGATGACTTCCTGTGACAGGCTGAGTTCTTATCTGAGGGGCTCAGTGTTAGCTTGGTCTCTACCTGCAGCAGGTGTGCTTTATGAACCAGAAAGGAAACACAAAGGAAGAAGAAACAAAGAGAGATAGAAAGAAAGGTAGAAAAACAAAGAGAGTCACAAAGACAAAGGAACAAGGGAAAGAAAGAAAGAAGACAGAATGAAAGAAGGAAAGAAAGAAGGAAAGAAAGAAAGAAGAAAGAAAGAAAGAAAGAAAGAAAGAAGAAAGAAAGAATGAAAGAAAGAAAGAAAGAAGAAAGAAAGAAAGAAAGAAAGTAAGAAAGAAAGAAAGAAAGAAAGAAAGAAGACAGAATGAAAGAAGGAAAGAAAGAAGGAAAGAAAGAAAGAAGAAAGAAAGAAAGAAGAAAGAAAGAATGAAAGAAAGAAAGAAAGAAGGAAAGAAAGAAGAAAGAAAGAAGGAAGAAAGAAAGAAAGAAAGAAGAAAGAAAGAAAGAAAGAAAGAAGAAAGAAAGAAAGAAAGAAAGAAAGAAAGAAAGAAAGAAAGAAGAAAGAGAGAAAGAAAGAAAGAAGAAAGAAAGAAAGAAAGAAGAAAGAAAGAAAGAAAGAAAGAAAGAAAGAAAGAAGAAAGAAAGAAGAAAGAACGAAGGAACGAAAGAAAGAAAGAAGAAAGAAAGAAAGAACGAAAGAAAGAACGAAAGAACGAAAGAAAGAAAGAAGAAAGAAAGAAAGAAAGAAAGAGAATGAAAGAAAGAGAGAAAGAAGAAAGAAAAAGAGAAATAAGGAAAGAAAGAAAGAAAGAAAGAAAGTAAGAAAGAAAGAAAGAAGAAAGAAAGAAGAAAGAAAGAAAGAAAGAAAGAAAGAAGAAAGAAAGAAAGAAGAAAGAAAGAAAGAAGAAAGAAAGAAAGAAAGAAAGAAAGAAAGAAAGAAAGAAAGAAAGAAAGAAAAGAAAGAAAGAAAGAAAGAAAGAAAGAAAGAAAGAAAGAAAGAAAGAAAGAAGAAAGAAAGAAAGAAGAAAGAAAGAAAGAGAAGAAAGAAAGAAAGAAAGAAAAAGAAAGAAAGAAAGAAAGAAAAGTAAAGAAAGACAAGAAGAAAGAAAGAAAGAATAAGAACGAAAGAAGAAAGAAAGAAGAAAGAGAAAGAAAAAGTAAGAAAGGAAAGAAAGAAAGTAAGAAAGAAAGAAAGAAAAGTAAAGAAAGAATAGAAAAGAAAGAAAGAGAGAAGAAAGCAAGAAGAAAGAGAAAGAAAGAAAGAAAGAAAGTAGAAAGAAAGAAAGAAAGTAAAGAAAGAATAGAAAAAAGAAAAGAAGAAAGAAGAAAGAAAGAAAGAAAGAAAGAAAGTAAAGAATGAAAGAAAGAAGAAAGAAAGAAAGAAAGAAAGAAGGAAAGAAAGAAGAAATTAGGAAAGAGAGAAGTGAATAAAAAAAGTATAGAAAAAGGAAATAAAAAAAGAAAGAAGAAAGAAAGAAAGAAAGGAAGAAGAAAGAATGAAAGAAAGAAAGAAAGAAAGAAGGAAAGAAAGAAAGATGAAAGAAGAAAGAAGAAAGAAAGAAA